>NW_009918308.1:0-3123 GCF_000696875.1 Nestor notabilis
TGTAGCCGCCGCTCCGCTCCCGGAGCTCCCGCGGAAGCGCTGCCAAGCGGCCGCCCGCACGTTATGCCGACAGCAGCGCTGCTCACCAGCGTCATGCTCCAAACCAACATGCGGCAGGATGAGATGAGAGCCTGGGCTTTCAACGACCGAAAACCCTGCGGGAACTTGGTATCTTCTATTCAAGGCACTGACTGAATGTTCTAGATCCTTCTGTTAACGATTCCCACCCAGACCATACTAAGAAGTAAAAGCATCCACGTTTCTAAAGTCAAGAGCGTTGAGTTTCTGAATGAAATATGGAAATATTTCCTGACAGTGTACGTCTATATCAAATCCCTTTCAGGTCTTCAATTCATTACTGCAGTCAGAGAAACCGTACAGAAACCAAAGCCTCTTCTGCCCCAAACGCTCTTAATCATAGTCCAAGGAAACAAGGTGCTTCCCACCCCAGTGTTTTTCCATCCACTTCTACAGAGTTAGTTATACCATTCTTACAAATGGAATCAGAAGATTCGCGGTTTGCTGTTCCTGCCTTCTGTCCCATCCATGTTAATTAAGGGAAGAAAGCGACAGCTCTACAACTCTGGGACAAGCCTTGCTGCTCCCAAAGGAAGGCAGTTCGCGCATACTGAAGAGGTGATGACTCACGCCCCTTAAGCACATCAGCAATCGGACATGATCAAAGGAGACTAGGAAAAAAAATCACCAGCAAATACACAAAGAACTCAAACGTAAACCCATCTAAAGTAGATGCAAGCAGTAAAGAGAAATTCGTAGGACACCGCTCATGTTTTTCTGTGGATGAATTGGAGATAACCCACTCCTACAAGT
The DNA here is from genome assembly GCF_000696875.1 of Nestor notabilis. NCBI lineage: Eukaryota > Metazoa > Chordata > Aves > Psittaciformes > Psittacidae > Nestor > Nestor notabilis. The sequence goes on from NW_009918308.1 coordinate 832, forward strand.
TTTTTTCTAGACGAATATAGATTCATAGAATCACAGGTTGGAAGAGACCTTAAGGATCATCTGGCCCAGCCTTTCTTGGCAAAACATGACCTAAACTAGACGGCCCAGCACCCTGTCCAGCCGAATCTTAAAAGTGTTAAGCACTGGGGAATCCACCACTTCCCTGAGAATATTATTCCAATGGATGGTTGTTCCCATTGTGAAAAATTTTTCTCTACTGCCCAACCTGAATCTCCCCGGCAGTGTCTTGTCTCAATACTTCTCGTCTTTTGCACGTAACTCCTTGTAAAAAGGGAGTCTCCATCTTCTTTGTACCCACCCTTTAAATACTGGAAGCTGGTGATAAGATCTCCCAGAGCCTTCTTTTCTCAAAGCTGAACAAGCCCGTCTCTCTCAGCCTTTCCTCATACGGTTTCTCAGTCCTTGGATCATCTTTCTGGCCCGTCTCTGGACCACTTCCAACCTGTCCACATCTTTTCTGTATAGCGGGGATCAAAACTGGACACAGTATTCCAGGTGTGGCCCGACAAGCACTGAGTGGGATAATGACTTCTTTATGTTGGTGTTGCCTTTGTTGATGAACATCCTAATGGCTTTCTTTGCTGCAGCTGCACACTCTTCACTTCTATTGAACTTGTGTCCACCAGGACTTATAGGTCGCTTACCACAGCACAGTGCTGCCCCCCAGCCAGGCAGGTTCCAGCTTGTGCCGTACACGCGTAAGCACCGTCCTTGTCATCTTGGAAACAATGATCTCCAAGTTTATTTTTTTTTAGTCCTTGTTTTTCATCTAAACCACTTCTATTAGTATAAACCCCAACAAAACACACATTCACTAGAAAAGAATACTGCATTACAGATACATCACTTTGCAATAAAACTATTGTAGTTTTCCAAACAAGTGTCCTTGGTGAATTGAGCACGTAACATGAAAGAATGATACAAAAGTACTGCTCGTTTTTACTACTCCGGCAACCCTACAGGCGTTGTTGTTATGTTATAACAAAAATCAGATCTAAGAGATCTGTGCTTTTCCCTGTAGAAGTTCTATCCAGTTCCTAACATCGAACAAGGAACACTAAACATGACCGTGGACATTTCATCTGAAAGAGTTGATTCAGGGCATGGCCAGGATCATGTCCTTCTATAACAGTATTAAAACAATCCGGTAATTGAGCAGTCACACTCCACAGAGAGAAATCGATGTGGAAACCAGTACAGAAAATTTCTTTCTGGCTGAATCTGTGTTTCCCTGCTGCTCCCGCTGGGAGAATCAAACGTTTCCTACCCACCATCTTCAGCCTACTCAGTATATGGACGCTCCCGCTTCCACTTTTCCCTTAACCACACCTTCTCCCTTTCTTGACTTCCACCGACTTTCAACTATCCTCCCCACGTTACTGGCACGGATGGGGTAGAACAGATGCCAGAACAACTCGAGGACGGCGGGATGGAGTAGCAGGGGGAGGCCGAGGAGCACCCCCTCCTCAAACAGTTCTCCACAGAATTCTGTATCTCACTCCACTTCCCCCCACATTTTAAACGGACTTCCAGAAGCAGAAGAGTACTCAGAACCCCCAGCAAAACTTCTGACCCTCCCTGCCCTCCATACCTACCACCTGACATAGTTCAGCTTCTTCAAATTGGTACAAAACACGAACCAGGGAGCTTCTAAAGCAATAAAAACCCGAGCGAGCCCTTGCACAGCTAAACACAATATTCATCAAACCAAGAGTAACCACAGCTGGTTTCAAAGATAGCTAGTGCTCTAATTGCAGTCAGCTTCAGGGAGCAACCAAACACCTGAACATCTGTCGGGTATTGAAAGACACTAAAAAAGATAAATGAAAGATCTGCTAAAGCCACTACTGTCATTTGAAGCCAAGTAGTGGGGAAAAAAACTCACAACTTGCAGCCATAATAATATGGGTAAACATAATGTCCTATAGAAGAGGAAAATAAAGAAATGGTGATATGGAATTATTGCTAAGCGAATACATAGCCAAACACAAACAGTGACATTTCAAAAGGGGAACTCGCGCATCTAACGAGGATAATTATGGCTAGATCAACAACAAAAAAAGACTAAAATTCATATCGTAAAAATACTACCACAGGAAAAGGTGTTCGGATACATCAATTCTCCAGTGAAAATGACGAATAAACACAAATATCCGAGAAAGAGGGGAAAAAAAAAAACAAAACCAAAACAACAACTTGCAAATGCACTTACTGTGCCTGAAGCAAATGGGGAGAGAGAAGGACCCTTGCCAGCAGAACCGTTCTCTGCCG
>NW_009918309.1:0-280 GCF_000696875.1 Nestor notabilis
CACCTCCCACATGACGATGCCGTAGCTCCAGGCGTCGCTGGCCGAGGTGAACTTGCGGAACGCGATGGCCTCCGGAGCCGTCCAGCGGATCGGGATCTTCCCGCCCTGCTCAGCCATGGAGGGGGGACGGGACATGTGGGGCACCCCCCCGCAGGGACCCCAACCCTGATGGAGCCCAACCCTACTGACAGCCGAGTGTATGGAGACCCCAGCCATGGAGGTGCCCCAGCACTGGGGGGACCCTGTCACTGGAGACACCCCTTCACTGGTGGGGCCCATT
>NW_009918309.1:612-876 GCF_000696875.1 Nestor notabilis
TCAACCATAGGGTACCCCCATCCCTGCTGTGACCCCAACCACGGGGGTACCCCCATCCCTACTGGGACCCCAACCATGGAGGTACCCCCATCCCTGCTGGGACCCCAACCAGGGGGACCCTACTGGGAGCCAAGCATCTGGGCAGCCCCAGCTGGGCCCCCCGTCCCCAGCGCGCCCCATGGCCATGGGCTCACCAGGGAGCTGGTGTAGGTGGGGTCGGCCGAGCTCTCCTCGTCCAGGGCGCGGGAGAGCCCGAAGTCCGAG
>NW_009918310.1:0-19305 GCF_000696875.1 Nestor notabilis
GTCCCTGCCCATAGCAGGGGGTTGTGACTGAGTGAGCTTTAAGGCCCCTTCCAACACAAACTGCTCTATGATTCTGTGCAACCCTCCCCAGCCCCTCCGTTCCGTGCACACACTTGGCCTCAGCTGCTGTGGCACATGAAGGCAGAGCTCACATGGATGTGGTTTGGGAGGGTGAGCAGACTCCTCCCGCACACACAGAACGTGGCTGCAAGTGGGGACCAGGCTCAGCTCACTGCACTACACGTGGGTTTAAGTTAAGCCTCACCCACAGGCTGAAGCTGTGATTAATGCCCTTATTTGTTGTACGGAGCATGGCAGATCAGAGGGCAAGAGGAACATAGTAGGGTGGTGTTTGTAAAAGGACTTTGTAGGCATTCCAGACTTGGGCAAAGAAAAAGACTAGGAAAGCAAGCAGGGCTGGAGCCCAGGCACACACCCATTCTCATTCCCACCTGGGCAGGGCTCCTCTGCTCCAGTGCTGAAGGTGGCTACAGGAAGGAAACAGCACTTCTTCAGTGGCTGCTGCTTTTGGCTGCACTGAAGCAGGTACCTTCACTCCTGCAAAATGTCATCCAGCCTGAAGAGATGAACCAAGAGCTTCTTCCCAGGCTGTCGAAAAACCTGTTCAACTCACCGATGTAAAGATAAGAAAATCAGGTCACTACTGAGGTATAAATGAGGGAGACAAAGCAGCTGTGGAGTAGCTCATCTCCAAAGGTCCCTTCCAACCCAGATCCAGTTTGTTATTCCCACTGCTGGGCTGGGAGGCACCTGGAACAGCCCCCAGCTCTCCAGGGAAGAAGCATGCTAGTTCCTCAGGTGGACATGCTGCATCCCAGGCAAAGGAGTCTTTTCCATAGCCAGTGTCTTTACAGGGCTGGGACACTCGCCTCCCTCCTGTGGCATAACTGAGCCGTGCTCCTCCAGCATGAGGAGTGCTGACAAACACCCGGGGGATTTCCAGGAGAAATTCTGTATCCTGCTTGGAAAAAAAAAAATATCAGTGCACGGGAAAACCATTTTTACTTTAAAATGCCTAAAACCCCCAGGAGTTGGGTGCTGTGTCCCCTGAACACACACAGAGCCTCCCAAGCAATGCCACTGGGTGGGGGAGATGGTTGAGCAAGAGCCCCAGGCTGCAGCCAGCCACAACTGCTCATTAGCTATTGTACTACAAAGAAAGGTGCTTTCTTCTGACATTTCAGAGCATACATTAAAGCTCCAGTCCGGCAGCTCACACCTCTTGGACTGCTTCCTGCTATGCCACTTCAGTCCCCATGCAGTCTTGACCCAATCACAGACTGGTCTGGGTTGCAAGGGACCTTAAAGCTCATCCAGCACCAACCCCTTGACTCCAAACATTTCCTTAAGCAATTTGCACATCTTAAAAATAAAATCCTTTATTGATAATACGAATGTTTAACATGTTTAATGCCATCAGCTATAAAAATGATTAAAGACTTCAGCTTGGTACATTTGGCTTTACAAATTTACAAGTGTTAATGAATTAATACTTAGTGTATACATTTTGCACTTCATTATACTCCATCAGCCAGTGACAAACTGCAACAATGTCTGCTTATAACAGATGTGAGTTATAGAAGAAATATTTAGTTGCTTCCACACAGAATCTACATCAACAGTTAAATACTAACTCTAAATGTCTTACTGAATTAGTTGGATCCATTTTAATATCTTGTGCTTAGTTTCTCTCAGAAGATAGGCTACTAGCAAAAATACATTCTTTTGCACACCCCCTTCCCATATTATATTTTAGAAGAAACAGTACTCAGTGCATTTCCTAATAGACTTCATCATAGTATATCTCTCTCTATAGAGCTATTGATAAAGAAAGGGGATAATACCATTTAGGTTAATGTAAAAGCAAAGAAACACGTTAAAGCAGTGTATACAAAAGCCTCACTTCTGATACATGGGCCAAAAATCCATCTGCCCATCAGTTTTTACAATTAACTCTCATCCAGAGGAAAAATCTGCTGTGGATACTTAAAAAGTTACAAAAGTAATAAATGTGCTTCCAAAAGAGTCACTGCCCATTGATCTCCAGGCTGCCCTGTCTCCCTCTTGGTAGTGCACAGCCCGTGCCACCAGATTAGGAACAGCAGCACGTAATACCACAATTTAAAAGGCTACTAAAAAGTCTGTACAAACCTCTTGTTTTAGTCTAAATACCTGCTAGGCTGTGTGGGAGAGAGCAGCAGGGCCACCTCGGACAACAGCCACTTCAAAGCAGCACGAGAGCTCTGACATCCTATGAAACGAGACTCAAAGTGAGAAGGAACCATCGGGCCATGTACAGCAGCACATCCCCCCAACTGCCGCAGGGATCCTGCCACAGGGCAGGTGGATGTGTTCTGTCTAATTAAATATTGACACTTGACAAGGAGAACGTGGCTGTGGCAGAGGGAAGCCACTGTGATGCTGCTGTAGAGGGAAATGCTGAACATGGAATGACACTGAGCAGCAAGTCCAGCTGCTAAATTTAGGATCCGTTCATGTGCAACACCCGAGGTGATTAACTCAGGGTTGTGCTCAGCCTCTGCAGCTGATCTGTGGTGGATCTGCCTTGTGTTTCTCCCTGCAGTGACTCAGAAAACCAAGTGTGCTGAAGGATGGGCACCACCTCTGCAGGGAGCATTGCACTGCTGGCTGCAAACGTGCCTGCACAGCGCTCAGCTGCTTCTCCCCTCTTGGGCCCAAATAATTTCTCACACTCATGATTTGCCTCAACAAATCAATTCCTCGCTAAGTGATTTTTTTTAATCTCAATGAATTGCCTCATTTTCTTCCTATTAGGCAAAACACCAAGAATAGATAAGAGATTTTTCCTAATACATCATGTATTTAGTATGTATGTGTGTGAAGCTACTTACACATATATACATACTCAGTTACACAGCAGTAATGTTTTGGTTCCGTATTTGCAGCCAAGGAAAGCCAGCAACATCCCCCAGATCTTGACTGGGTAAAATCCAGGTCAGCCAGACAAAAACGATAGAGCTGAGGAACATTATTGCTTTTGTTTCTAGTAGAAGATCCCATGTTACTGTTGCAAAAAAACCTGTATCTTATGGACCAGTGATTTTTTCAAGTAATAGCGAGATCTTTGTCAAGTAACAGCAAGATCTTTTTCTCAGAAGTTCTACACACAACAGTAGAATGCTTGAAGAGCTTGAAAATTCAAGGTGACACACCAGAAACCAGAGTTTAGCCAGTTAAAGCACACAGGCATCTCTGCAGAATGTGTTATGGGAAAGCAAAAAGAACTACATGGACAATGGATACTGACAGAAGAGTAATCTGCATTGTATTACAGCTAAATTTGACCCTAAGAAACTTGTGTGTGCTTCCTCAAATAGCTGTGTCCCACAGGACAAAGCGTGGCTGGCTGCGTCGGCTTGGTGCTCACCTTGCAGGATTTGTAGCACATTTGCTAACTTCTTTTAGCAAATGGAAAGAATTCAAAAGAAAAACAGTGTTGGTTTCAACATTCAGGACTCACAGAAGCATTAGTTTCAGCAACGAGATGGTCCCCCCCTCCTCACCTTCCTCAGAGAATCACATTCGTATTGCAGGCTTAGATCAGGCACTTTTTAGATAATGTTCATCTGGAGTAAAAAGTCTGCAAAAGTTATTTCTGCAGAGTTTAAAGTAGCATTTCAGTCCCATTAGAGGTTGATAGTTAGGTCCCACCACACAATTGTGGTTCTTCTTTATATTTGACTGTTGCCAGGAGACATTTTGAGGCTATTGTATAGCTGTGGTTAAGGTTTCTTCATAAACAAAAATATTTCCCTACCTATTCAAAAAAGAAAACAAATATACTAAATGCTTTATACAGACAGAATCTGCTACTATGGCAATAAATAACATGGAGTGGAAAAACAGTGTCTTAGCTCTGGGATGCTAAGCCATGGAATGTCACATTCACATTTTCTGGAGACTAGCTGCTAGTTGGCAGGAGTATCTCAATGTCTTTGCCATTTGACACTACAGTGTTGTTAGAGCAGCTACTTGCCACGTCCATGGGGGCACCCAGCGAGGATGCTTGGGAAGAGGTTTTGGTTAGAGGAGCAGGAGCAGCAGGTGACTGAGCGAGGCCGGGTTTCTTTGGGGGAATGGGAGGAGGGTTCCCTCTTTCTGCTCTAGGAATGGTCGGTGATTTAATTCCAGGAGACAACGGGCTTAGTGGGCTGGAAACCTTGCCAGGGCTTGGAGAGTGACCAGATTCGTTTTTGGGGCTCACAGCATTCGCCAGGTTTCGATAGTCTGTGCCAAAAGGTGAGCTGTTAGGGGAGACAGGTTTAATAGGTCCCTGCTGGCTGGTAAATCTGGAAAGGACCTGAGTGACTGTATTGCGGGCCAACTGCTTGGCAGCAGAGTTATCTGCTAGAGTAGGAGACAGATCCCGGGACGGAGGGCTCTGCAGACCACTGGACTGATGGTCCTGTTCAGCCTGAGACTGAAACTTGTGCCGAGCTGCATGGAAACGCTGATTGATCCCCACCTGGTAGGATGACTGGTAACCAGGGCTGCTTGCTGAAGCTCCCACTAAGCGTTTAGTCAAGACTGGTGAGGAGCAGGGAGAAGGTGTAAGAGAGGAAGCAGCTGTGCTGCTGGGAGACAGGGTGACCCCACCAGAAGGGAGCTGGGACATCAGATGCACCGGTGACTCTGTTCTTACAGGAGAACTTCCATTCTCAACTGTGTTTTCTGAAGCTGCACCAGCAGGTTTCTCCTTTTGAACTTGGCTCTCTGGTGCAGTTGTCTGCAGTAGCTCACTTCCTGTCTGCACATCTGTATCATAATGACCATTGGACTTTGCATAGGCATGAGTAGGTGTAGTAGGGCTGGGAGATGTGGTGTGCACAGCTTTGCTTGTGCTGGCAGGATTTGCTCGGTCTGCCTGCACACACTCTGTCTGGCAAGACACAGACTTCACTGGGGGGCCATCAGTTGCAACCCCTCTGGACACCACTAAGGGGCTGGGCTGCAGAGGCTCGGTAGGACTGTGCTCCTGGCAAGAAGCCTCCAGCTCTTTCAGGGCTTTCTTCAGACATTCCACCTCTTCCTTAAGTGCTTTTGTACGGTTTTCTTCTCTGTTCAGCTTGGCTTTCAGCTGTTCTCTTTCAATGTCAAACTCCGAGAGCTGCTTTTCTACTTGTGCTTCCATCTGTAAACCCCGCTTCCTCTTGGATGCCAGTTCCTCTTCCAGTTTACTCACCTTACTCTTCTCTTTTTCCAATTTCAAGCTCAATTCTGCTGTCTTCTGCCCCTCTTCAGCTGCTTTGGCAGTGGCTTTTTTGCACTCCACTACAAGCAGGGAAGACAGTTGCTTGTGGCGTGCCCTTTCCTCCTCCAACTGGCTTGACAGCTTCTTCTGTTCCTTTTCAAACTTCTTCACCTGGGATTTTTCAAATTCCAACTGGATGATAAGAACATAAGAAGACTGTAAGGGAACCATGAAACATCCCGAAAATAAATGAAGTATAAATCCCCAAAATGGAATGGAGTTACTACATATCTTGGAGAAATTATACAGTAAAAGATGGAAATGGTTTAGAAAGAGCTTCTCGCCCCAGGTATCTGCAAGACAGTCTCACACGACTCAGGCTGCAGGTATTAAGAATTATTACTTACTAGTAGTTTTATCATGTATGAAATTCAATTGACCTTTAGTGAGATGTACACCCAGTCTGCCATGTACCGATCGAACACGCGATCTGGAGCAAAGCTTCCTTCCACCTCATTTACTACTTTGTTGGTTTGTCTTTTAAAGGCATTTAGACTTTAAAATGCTGATGTGTTATGTATGTTTAATAAAGTCTACAGCGCTTAAGTAAGAGAGAACAGTAGCTTAAATATTTATTATCATCTCTGAATAGCACCCCCAGGAGATCTTCCATGACTTATTCTGAATTCTGAGTACTAGAGAGCCCTATCATTTGTAAGTGCAGGCTTGTTCTTGAGAACTTCTCACATTTCAGGCTGAAGTAACATTTCAATTGCCTATTAATAGCTTTTAGCACTGCTCAGCTACCAAAACACCTCAAAATATTAAGGTTCTTTCTCATATTTTGATATCAGAAAAGCTAGGAGTGCCTCACAGAGGAGGGAGGTGCCTAGTGCTCCTTCAGCACAAAGGTGCAATTAGACGTTGCTACCGAGTTCACCACCCAGGAGCTGGGTTTCTGTGGGTTGGGCAGTCCCAGCTCCCGGAGCATACCTGCTGGGTGAGCCGCTCCCGCTCCTTCTCCAGCATGTAGGTGACATCATCCCCCTCTGCTGTGTCCTGGGCGTGCCGCTGCCGCTCCTCCTCCAGGTCCAGGATCACCTGCCAGGCAAACACCCATCACTGTAATGCCCAGCACACTGACAAGCAGGAGAGATCGGTGCCTCCGCACACGGTCCAACGCCAAATGGAGCGGGAGAGCAACCACTGCAGCCTGAGACAGCCCAATTCACCTTGAAAACCCATAAACCAGCTTTTGGACAAGTTACAATATTATACTACTGTTTCATAGAATCAGAGACCGGTTTGGGTTGGAAGGAACCTTAAAGCTCACCCAGTTCCAACCCCCTGCCACGGGCAGGGACACCTTCCACTAGACCATGTTGCCTTGAGTCAGCCCCTTTAGGCACTGGAGCTGCTCTGAGCTCTCCCCTTAAGGAGCCTTCTCTTCTCCAGCTGACCCAGCCCAGCTCTCTCTGCTTGTGTCCACAGCAGAGCTGCTCCAGCCCTCACAAGCATCTCCATGGCCTCCTCTGGACTCACTAACAATAGTAATATTTGGTACAGCTGAGTCAGTTTGTTAAAGAAGTTAGGAAAACCTCACACTGCATGTATCTTCATTTTATTATTAAATAGCTAAATTGCATGCTTTTCCTCCAGATTGCATAACAGCCTTGAGAAGTCTACTTTCCTCTGTCCTTGGTTGTATGATGCCCCATCAGAATCTCCTGGCAGGACCATTAACGTAAAGCCCAGCAGAAGCAGAGGCACTGCCCAGGGAATGTGCAGCCCAGGGACATGGGGCACTAACAGTTACCACAAGACGATCCTCACTCTGGTTTCAGCAGTAATTCACACACAGGCTTCTCCCCCAGTTTCTTAGAGGGGATTTGAGGACTGCTGTGCAAAGTTTATTTTAAAGAACATTAATTTGTTCTTCCACTTAAGAACAAGATGAGCTCTTGAAATGAAACTGCTTGCCATAAGGACCCAGTTAAGGAGCTCCTTCAGCTTTTGTGCTGAATTACATGAATAATTGAAATTCTATTTAACTCAACAAAAAAAGGCAGAATGCAAACTTCTCACCAACAAAACTCTAGGCTCTCCCAACACATGCTCACCACGAAGCTTCCAAACAGTGCTCAAAGATATTTAAATACACAAGGAACATTCTTATGGAAGGAGACACGAAGGACAGAACAGGAAGGGAGAAAAATATCTTATGTTAATAGCATGATTCAGCTCAATACGTGGCTGAAAAGGGAAGCACACAGCTTTTCTGCTGCTTCCAGTAACTTAGAGGACAAACCAAAAGCTGAATATACCTCCAGCTGCCCACCCTAAGCATAGCATCTGTGATTTAAAAGTCAAGCTGACCAGTTTCTTATGTCTTGGTAAGGTTTCTACAACATAAATGCTTCACATTATTCACAGACCTAAAGGAACTTTCTCTGTCTTACCTCCATCAAAACAGATTGTGGCAAAATAAACTTTAGCCCACATGTTGATGAAATAGAGGGCTCAACTTTGAACCTTTTGATTAGAAACAGAATGTGACTACTTGTCTTTGAGATCTTTGTACGTGATTTACTAAGTTTAAATCAAATCAAGAGCGATACACCTGACAAAAAAACCCAGGATGGTTTGGCGCAAGTGCAGGCACTAGTCAAAAGCACACCAGGATCTGACATTGTGAAAGGCAACTTCTAGACGCCAGGGTAATAGCAGCACCTCACAGCCTGCCACGGGTGCAAGCAAAACCAAAAATGACTCTTGTAAAACGGAAGAGTGGTATGTGAAAACGTGGAGATAGAGTGCTGCAATGCAGGTGACTGCAGGGATGCTCCAGGGAGCTCCTCCCAGTTGCAGATTCAAACGATGCACGCTTGGGCAATTATTCTCTGCCCTGGCAACATAGCGTGGACAAATACTTTAATCATTTTGACTTGTTTAAATGTACTGCAGGACAAAACAAAATCGTATCACAGAACCAGAGAATGGTTCAGGATGGATCTTAAAGCTCATCCAGTTCCAACTCTCTGCCAGGGGCAGGGACACCTTCCACTAGAGCAGGTTGCTCCAAGCCCCTGTGTCCTTGAACACTGCCACGGATGGGGCAGCCACAGTTTCTCTGGGCACCCTGTGCCAGCACCTCAGCACCCTCAAAGGGAAGATTTTTTCCCAATATCCAATCTAAACATGTTTGTTTTGTTTGGTTTTTTTTAAAGGCTAACCTGTTACATAAAGAGATTATGTTGCAGCAAGACTCCAAGAAGCAGAGTTCAGTGGACTTCTGCTTTCAGACTTGTGTACAGCTCTACGTTCCTCCTGTAAACTACAGTACCCCAGATGAGCAAACCTCTGTGAAAATAGGGTCTGACATGTCGAGCAAGCACTTCACTGATGTCAACGTATGTTTGTCCTGGGTTCAGCTTAAACCACAACAATGTTAAAGCTATATAAGAAGAATAATAGGTGCTTTATAAAGAGGTCAAATAGCATGAAAAATAGTTATATTTTTTAGGAAAGCATAAAGAGGTGCACTCCTGGCACCAGCTCTTTGATTATCCCTGAGAACAAGTCACAAGCAGAACAGTGATATGTTTGCTGAGAATTAATCTTCCAGAGACCTTTAGGTAAGCACTATATCTCTCAGTTGTGAATAAGCTTGTTCCCTTTTGTGTGTCCTAACAAAACCATCTTGCATACATTTCAAACGTTGGAATTACAATTAATAAGCTTACCAGCTGCATTGTATTGAGTGAGAAGTTTAAACAAAGGTGCAAAGTTCTTTCAGTTACCAAAACTCAAGGCATTTAATATGGTAACTTCAGCAGAAACAATTATCAACATGCAACTACTAACTTCTGCACATCTTATTAGAAGCAAAACCTACCTTTCTGTGTCTGCTTTCTGCAGCAGCTAGTTGGGATAACATTCTTTCCTGCATATTCTTGCAATGTTTCATCACCACTTTCAAAATGGATAAGGGATTGGAGCATACTGGTTGCTTTTCCCCATGATTTCCCTCTTTCAGGGTCTCAAAATCTCTCTGCAAAGCCATTAATGGATCACTGATGTTGTACTTCCCATAGCGTTCTTCAATGAATGTGTCTCTATGCTGGGCCTGCAATAAAAAACAAATTTGCATTTCAATATACTTAAACCAGAAAAACAGCTAAAGAAGAAAGTACTTTGTAGGTGATAATCCACTTCCTAAATTTTCCACTTTGAGATAGAGATCTTCACACAGTATGATTCATATCCTGTTATCTGCCAGAAGAATGAGGGTATTCAGACAGGAAAACACCAAGGTGCGTCACAGTAAAGGTCCCTGGTTAACAGACAGGGCAGTAAATCTCAAGTCAAACCAGTCAATCAATACACTCAACACTCAATAGCAGTGCAGTCCCTGCCACTCTGGTCAGCTCCTGCTCTCCATGTAAGATACATGGAAAGCTTTGCAAAACCCACTTGCATTTCCACAGCTGGAACACAAGCAAGTGCACACTCTCCACAGGCAGCCTGAAATAAGCCTGAGGGAGGTTATATGAAGCATGTGCTCGATTAGTTTCTCACTGTCCTTCCAGTATTCCAAAAGAACAGTGTCTTTGAAGCAAGTGGCCCCAGAAAAGCTAGAAACAAAGGAAAATCTTGCTTGAAAACACAGCTTCTCCATGATAAGGTCAGTCTAAAACATCCTCATACCGCAGCTACCTGCTATGTCTGTGATTACATTCCACAACTGTGAGAAAGGAAATAAGGAAAGTAATCCTTGCTCAACAAACGGTTTAATCATTTACTGCTGTACCAGTGGAAGAGCAGTTGGGCCATTTCCTTGACTGTCACCATCAAAGACTTTCATGTTGAGCAGTTAGAGTTTTATTCTCGCAATAGCCTATAAATCTGTGAATTGTTAACAAAATCCTTAATGTTCTCATCCAGACTAAACAAAGTGTAGTTTCTCAAGAAGGAAGATAGGAATGATCAGGATTCTTTTGGTGACATGTAAGAATTAAGGAATATCACATGCACTAGGCTTTACATACACAGCATTTAGAATCAGCCATTGCAGCTGGAAATCTGTTTGTCAGGATACCAATAGCCTTATCCTATTGAGTGACTACTGTGAATTTCTAAACAACAAAATTTCATAAACACAGATATTAAAATATTATCTACATGTTTACCACCATGATAAGAAACTGTATGAAAACAGATATCCATACAACAAAAGATATAAGAGGGAAAACTAGATTCAATAGAGCCCTCAGAGCTGATCTGTCTTGGCTCCAAGAAATATAAGCATTAATTTCCACTGAAACAGTTACAGGCTACATGCCCAGCATCTGTGAAAGCCTGTGACAGTGTTTTGCTCCAGTGTGTATCACCCACAGTGCAACCCTGTGCCCAGCAAAGCTGCTGCACCCTGCCAGGAAAGAACATCATCCACAGCTGAGGCTTAAATCTGATTCTACTTGATTCATTACAGTCACGGTAACCAAGCCTTACGAGATAATTCATACCTTTTCTTTTCTAGATTTCATGATTATGGAGACCTAATGAGCAGCCTTCCAGTGCCCTAAAGGGGCTGACAAGGAAGCTGGTGAGGGGCTTTGGACAAGGGGGCATGGCTTTAACCTGCCAGAGGGGAGACTGAGATGAGATCTGAGGCAGAAGCTCTTCCCTGGGAGGGTGCTGAGGTGCTGGCACAGGGTGCCCCGCGCAGCTGTGGCTGCCCCATCCCTGGCACTGTTCAAGGCCAGGTTGGACACAGGGGCTTGGAGCAACCTGCTCTAGTGGAAGGTGTCCCTGCCCGTGGTAGGGGGTTGGAGCTGGATGAGCTTTAAGATCCCTTTCATCCTAAACCATTCTCTGGTTCTACGAAATGAAAGTGTGAACCCTATTACCTTTAACCAAAGCATGCCATCACCTTTAAAGCAGTTAAAGCATTCAATAGTATGAGTAATTAGCAAAGCACTGTGTGACCTACAGAGGAAAGCTGCAACACTAGAAGCTGCTCTTTTCTTGACAGAGCATGTGTATGACATGTTTTTGCTCCCAGTCTGCTCCCAGCAAATGCTGCACGTTCTTGGGTGTGCTTCGGCTTTCTGTGTACACGCTGCTCACATCTGAGCACCCTCACAAGCACAGACAGAGTTCAGCCATTCCAAATTAAGCACAGCAGCTTTTCAGAGCTGGTGACGGGTTCTTAGCACAAGCTCCACAAAACCCTGACTCTGCTGATGCTGTGAAATGGCATTCAGCTGTCGCAGAGTGGAAAACAAGGATCTGCCTTGAATGCAGAGTGAAAGCGTGCCAGCCCTGCTGCGTGCTTCCTCAGAAAGCCTTTCACCTAACGAGAACAGCAAACTGTCACCCAATTCTCATGGGATTGCCTAAGGACATCTTTTAGATAGAGAAGACTGAGCCTGACTAAAATGAAGCCTGTATTTATTGGAATGGCTCTTTTCTGATGTCCCAGTATCAAAGCCAAACACTTCCCTCAAGCATACAAGAGCAATTGTGATGCTCTAAACACCACCCCACACACCAGTTGGTACAGGGATGCTGAAACAGAAAAGCAAACTGCTATAATTGAGCTGTATAGGTCACAGGACTGATAGATAAGCAATAAAGCTTTGCTTTACTCAAACAGCTGTTGAGATTTGTGCTGGTCCTGCCTGTAAGATGCAACCACATGATTAGCACGAAAGAAAAATAATACAGAAGTCAATCTGTTCTCAAAGGGAAAAGTCTGTGGGTTCCCTTGACGAGTGACATAAACCTGAAACAAATTACTTTGCTTTCCGTATCTCCTCCAGAACAAAACCCAGTTAAAGTCATTTGTCCTATGGTACTGGTTTGGAGTTCTATTTTAACCCTTGCAGTAAGCAAATACAGAGGAACAACTCACACTCAGAAACACACCTCCCTCTTTATCAGGAATATCTACCAGGAATGGTGGATACCTCTGATCAGAGCTTAAGATACTGTTCTAACTTTACACTGAAGAAAAAAAAAAAAAAGAGGAGGAAGGAAAAGCTCAGTCCTGGAAATGGGAGGGCAGCCCTGGATAATGAGCCACCCTGGTTTAATGAATCACAGGAAAAACTGCAGTCTTGTTTTGGTTTTCTTTGAGAGGCAGGAATCTTCAGTTATTCTGAAGAAGTTACAAAAAATGACTCAACTAAACCTCACTAGAAGCATGGAGGGAAATTTGGAGTGGCCCACGCATTACAGTCTGTAAATACAAAGTGGGATACTCAACCAGCTGGCCTAAGTGCTGCGACAGATGAGCTGCTCTTCCCTTAAACCCAATGCACCCTGGAGCTGGTGACTCCAGAGCCCCACAGAAACACAGGAGAAACCCATCAGGAGGACACCAGTGCTGTTACAGTGCAAGCAAAGAGGGGGACATTAAAAAAGTTTACTTCTGGGCAAGTTCTTTCTAATAAACACCCAAAGAACTGGGATTAAAGTCACAGCCCTACCTATAACCTCTGAGTTTCTGCAATACTGAAGGTGGAACATAAGTCCTGTTTTCCCTCTGCTCCTCGCAGCACTGGGCTCTGAACTCTATTGAATTTAGTGGGGTGGTTTATTTCCTGTCTGGGAAAGAACAAGAAGTTCTTCCTTTGCTACTTTGAGCAATTAAGTATTTTCCTGACCTAGCATGACAAACAGATGAGACTGTCCTAACATTCACAGCTTTCTGAAGTCCAGCTATTCTTCTTCAGCAGCCAGCAGAGCATAAACACTTAATTAAAATTGTTTAGACTGGGAAAAGCCTTAAACAGGTCACCCTACACTGACCAGCTGACAAAACCAAACCCAGTGCTTTGGCATTTATGCCACCGTGCACTCGGGCACATAATCTACATGTTATTTCATACAGGTACTGAACTGTCACATACACGAGTGACTTCTCTAGGGCTTCTGCTCCTCACAGAGGCAACTCTTAGCTAAACTTCTACTGTCGCTGGAGATCACACACAAATATCTCCAACAGTTTTGATTTTGTCCTGTCTGAACTGAAATTCAGTCTTAAATCCAGTTTTTATTCAACTTTCAAAACAGCAGCAGCTTGATGATGGAAGAGAAATGTTCTATTAGTGAGCCAAAAGTGGGGAAAAACAAAAAATCATCAGAGTCCAGTATCAACCTATTAAACACATAAATCCACAGGAAATCAAGCTTCAATAGTGAGGAAATAAGGTTACAAAAAGCATTGTTAACTTAGAACTGGAAAATTTAATCTGGAAGACCAGAGATGACAGACATACTTAAAACATCAACTGTGCTTTGAAAGAAGATGTAATCTTCTGCAATTAGAAGATGCTCTAATTAAGTACTTCCACCTCTATCATCTCAAATATGAGTTTCCTACTAAACCGTTCAAACTCCAAAAGCGACTAAACAGACTATTCAGCAATTCCGAAGACTATTAAATTGCCCTCCCCCAACAGGAAAAAAGATAATATTTAAGCTTGTGCTGCTCTTAAAAAAAGGAAGCAGATACCTATTTGCGCAATTTGATTTTTTTAATAAAAGATTTCCTTGTTTATGTGACAGTATTTTCTCTCTCTGCCCTCAATCATCTTTACAACTTGTTTTACCGGGGAATTTCCAAGACTTGTTTCAAGTATATTTTTGGTCACAAAGTCGAGTGTTACTTTTGCCTGCAATTTTAGAGTTCAGCTTTCAAGACTTGGCACAACACAAACACACTGTTATTAACTGCAGCTACTGTGTATGCAGCTCTCCAGAAAGAATTTGCACAGAAGTTCCTCCTTTATGTTGCAGAGAGTGGTATAATCTTTAAATAGCTTCTTACTGCCTTGAACTTCCTTATTAGCTTCTCTCCCCAGAGACAGATATTGGGAATAAAGACAAGCTGAGGTCACAGCAATCGCTGAGAGAAAAGGGAAATGGGGGTGGGGACCACTTGCTTTGCACAGAAATAAATGTCACAAAGCTGGAGGGGGATTCTGAGTCTTCCTGTAGCTCCAGCTCTGAAGCAAAGCCTAGCAAAGAGCCACAGAGCAGAAATTACATCGCTCGAATGCATTATGTGTCTTAATTGCCATCATTATATCAAGTGAACAAACCAGATAAACGAGAGCTACCCAGCTTTGCCCACATGAGACCTTTTTATCAGCTTGGAAAATGTTAAGAAGCTTTCTTAGGATATGTCAAGCAGCACAAAACTGTGACTTCTTTCCCTGGGAACTGCTGGTCCATAGCACAGACAGCACACATCCCAGTAAAAGCCTGGCCACGCATAGCTTCAGCATCCTGGTGATGGTAGTCCAATGACTACGGTGTGCTCACTTGGGTCACCCTTAAAACAAGGAACCTGATGACACCCTCACAGCTGAAAGTCATTCCCATACATCTCTGCTCCTTTCAGCACCTACCTGGAGAAGGTGAAGAGAATCAGCCTTCCAAAGGACACTGGCTGCTTCAATCAAGAAATAAACCAAAACCTCCCCAAACTTGGAGGACAATCCGTAAGAAAAGCCTGCATTCCAGCAAGACAGCACCCATGGGAACACTGCTACATCTAAGCTGCTTTGTAAGGCTGCAAAAACCCATTTTGTCCCATCTGTGAAAGATTTACTAGCAT
This sequence comes from Nestor notabilis, assembly GCF_000696875.1. Lineage (NCBI taxonomy): Eukaryota > Metazoa > Chordata > Aves > Psittaciformes > Psittacidae > Nestor > Nestor notabilis. The sequence continues at coordinate 14,883 of NW_009918310.1, forward strand.
CTGCAGCAAGGTTTTATATTACTGAACTTTTTTATTTAAACAAGAGGTAGACTTAGTTTTTTGAACCTGCACTGTAAACTTAATTTCTAACTCCACTGACAAATGAACACTTGATTTTGCAAAGCATTAGCAGTGCTTTATAGAGTGAATCACTGAATTCAGAAGCAAAACAATGAATACCAGCTCTCAGTCATTAATGCAAAAGAGACAGTTTCTGTTCCAGTGTAAACTGCCTAAGGCCTTATTAACATCAAAGAATGAGCCAGAAAGCTGTTTCCTGTTTTCCAAAAGTAAACAGAACTTCATTTCTAATGTATGGAAAGGTCTGCTTTAAAGAACAGGGGTAGGGAACAAAGTACTTGAAGATAGCAACAGAGACCCATTTAAATATTGAATTGTTTCCAGTCACGGTATGCTATTTTAGAAGACTAACCTGTGGTTCACACATGCAATCCCTTCCACATGGCAATGAGAACTGAGAATCAGCCCTCAGTATTATGCAACTCTGACAGCATCTGTTTTTCCTGGATGATTTAAATACAAATATAACTACAGGAAAAGGAGCACAATAAGAAATGAGACTTAAGGTCTGTTCTGAGGGGAACATTGAGATTTATGTAGTGGACAGGAAGGTACTTTCAGGCAAAAAAAAAAAGCAGCACAGCTTTTTCTCAAAGAGATTTTAAAATTGAGGAAGCAAACTGAAGCACTAGAATAGTCTGAATACAGTAAATTTGTTAATTTAATCCTTTATACTGGTATCTCATGATGCAGTTTGAAACAGATGTTAAAAGTCAAGAGCAGGTCTACTGTGAAAGCAGAGGGAGAGATGATGGTCCCCATCCCCAACACCCGCCTCTCAATTAAACACAGTACACAAGGAAAAAAGTAAACCACAGAAAAAAAAACCCCAATAATGAAGGTCAGAAGTCAGCAAAGGGCAAGTCATAATATACCAGAGGCATCAGTTCGAGGTGACCTAAAAACTACTCTTGATAATACGAATCTGAGCACCAGACAAACCAACCTCAGGAATTAAAACCTTTTATGCCAGCATGAAGAGGAGGGTGCAAATGCTCACGGAGAATGCAACAAGGAAGAAAGGGTGAAGATTTGGGGAGGGGAGGTGAAGAGAAGAGAGGAAAGTGAAGAAGCAAATGAAGCAAGCTCTGGAAAGCCTGGCACAGAAGCTTGATTTTGACACGGTGAAGCAGGACCAGCACCAGCTAACAAGTGGCCTAATATCATGAGGGAGAAGTAAACTATTTTAGGCTTTGTCATCTGCACACATGGATTCTCTCTGCTAAATGCCAGATGCTAAATGTTCTTCTCTAAGCATGCAGGAATATCAGTCATTGCAGACTGTGCAATAATCACATTACAAGTTTACAAATGAAGGTACTCCCTATCTGCAGGGGCTTGTTCTTTCCTATAATGTACCAAAGCATCTCCCTCAAACACCCAGAGAGCTCAGAAGCATTTAAATCTGAATTAGATGTCAAATTAGCCCATGAAGGGAAATGCATTTTTCTTACTATACGAGAAGTAAATAGGCAGATAAAACTCTGATTTTTAATCACTGACATCTATGTGTCTAATGTAGATGCTGGAGAAAAACACCATCATGGTTTAAGATCATGCAATCCTCTAACAAAGTTCAGGTTTCACTCCACCTCTAACATACACAGGCAATTACCAAGCCTCCAAGGAGTCCAACTGCAGAGGCAGAACAGACTGTTCATAACACTCAAGGAAGAGAAACAGCAGCAAGACCACTGTCAATTCCTGCGTGTGGAACAGCTAATGCTTCCACCAGGCCTGGATGTTTCAACCCCTCCCAGTGCAAGTCCAATCCATGCAAGTCAAACTAAATGCTGAGTTTCAATCTTTATTTCAGTCTTAGAAGGCTTTTTCTTCAGGGCTGCATTTTTATATGTATCAAAATGCAAGTAAACAGATCAGTGAAGTGGGTTTTCCTTTAATTAGTCACACACAATAAAACTATTCCAGCCAGTGAAGCACTTGTAAAGCTGTTACCACAGTTACTATCAGTAAACAAAAAGAAAAGCACAGCAAGGCCATGAGCCACCTTTTACTGCCCTTTCCTATTACCTTCAGCTTTCCTCACATTCTTCAGGTAGAACTCTATAGCATATCCCTTCCAGAAGAAGAGGAATATAGCACTAACTTTTGATTAGCTTGGTATTTTATACTGCATAATTATCAAACATAGGTTGCAATTTAATTTAATTCCTTCTCAGTTATGAGTGCTTGACAAATTATGTCAAAGGGTATTTATTCTAACTACATTAGTCTCCTCATGCAAGAGGGAACTGCAGGTTAAATTTCAACAGGAAAGAGAATTGCTTTATGCTACTGGAAGGTACACAATAACAAGCCATTGGAATGGAGCTGCTGCATTCCTTCCCATCTCTCTGCTCCATTACATGCATTTCACACTGCAATATGAAAGCGATGCTTGCTTTGCTAACGTGTTCTGACCACACAGAAATAGAAGATGATCCCAGGACAGAGGAGACCTTTGCAAGTCTGTTCCAAGAGAGGAGCTGAGCCTTCCACACCATCAATAGCCAATAGCTTTGAGAGGGTAAGGATACTCCTCCAAAACAAAAAGATTTGTCTAAATGCAAAACCAATTAACAATAAATATATAAGCATCCTGGCTGTTCTAGAGGAGGACCTCCGTCCACCCACCCAAAGGTGGTTGTATTTGGAATGAAGCAAGAAGAGTTTCTGTTTTAAGAAGCCCTCCTTACTAAGGGAAAACAAAACCATCAGAGAAAGTCTGATGGAGCTTTTACATTTCTTGCAACTACAGAAACACTTGGTTCTTTATCAGGAAGGATGAAAGCACATGCATAATGCTGTATTTCAACACTGAAATGCTTCTTGTAGCCAGCTTCCAATAATGAATTCCAAGACATAGACTAATACACAGCATTTATTATCTAATACTACTGATATTAAGGTGGGATTCTGAACCAGAAATAAATCTTTGCCTCTGAACTTCACCTGGATCCAAGTGCTCTGCAGAACCTGTACTAGTACTATTCTCATTTTTGTCTCTTATCGCAGTACTTAAAACATACCTTTAAGGCTTCTATGACAAGATCTCTTGCTTCCAGTTCTCCCTCAAGAATGCTAAACAGCGTCAGTAGTTCTGGCTTGCTGAGTTTTTCCAGATTCATCCTGAAAACCTGCAATAAAGAGAACGTAGTTTATTTGGTATTTCTTTGTACAATGAAATCAGTATTCTAAGCTATGACATATCATCTCCATTTCACTTCAGCTTCCCCTTTTTTCAGATGTAGATTGCCCTGGGGGGAAAGGGGACGATACACAAGACAATCATTCAGCTTCTAAAACCAGTTGTAGAAGGCGCATTTTTCCCCTTTTCCCAAGGGGTCCTGAACATATGCACACCCAGATGGTGTAGGCAGAGTGTACGGGCTAACATGACAGTGTAATATTCACCAAGAAGTAGCCAAAGTTAACAAGGGAGGGAAAAACATGGGTATTTAAAAGCCATACTACTGTAGACTACACATCTGGATCCCACAGCTGTAAACATCACTGAAACGAGACTGAGGATGTGATGAATGCAGTCCAAACTGCAGTCCACCTACACAAACTTAATGGTGATGTTAACATTTCAGTGCTACAATGCATTTCCTAGGAATACCATTAGGAATGGAACAGGCCCAGAGCACTTCACAAAAATCAATGCCACAGAAAAACCACACACTTAATTACTATTCTTTCAATATCACTACAATTTATTAAATATGATTTTACTGTCCACATCAGAACAAAGACCCATCACCTGCACTGCACATACAAAAAGCTTACTTTTCCCCTGCATCTTTACTGATACACTTAACATTAATAATAAGCCTTTTTATTTTAACAAAGGAAGCAATTTCACAGACTAAATCCTTGTCTCTGATGCAAATACACCTGTTGATATAGTCTTGTGCCATGCACAACAATCAGTTACGCTTTTCCCAGTCCAAGTCACATCCACCTCTTGTCACTCCTTGTATTGATGAGAAAATGCTGCAGTACAAAGCTAACCAGAGACATCAAACTCCACCAGCAGGTGGTAAAGGGTTAACTTTACCTTTACTGGAGAAGACTATCCAGCTAAAGTATTCAGTTGAACTCTAATTTTTCTGAAGTCACTGCTGCTTTACAACTGATTTGCATAACTGTGCCTTGGAGAATTACGCACAAATGCAGGTTCTGTCTTGTTTATGCCAAAGCAGTTTTCCAGTTGCTGGGAATGGAAAGTTCTGCTGACAGAGAGAAGTAGGCAGCCTTCACACAGCAAGAGAAATCAGAAATCTGCTGTGTACCTGCTCTCCTAAGCGTGCAGGTTTCTCATCACGCAATCACATTCCTG
>NW_009918310.1:19317-22543 GCF_000696875.1 Nestor notabilis
TTCTAAATTCCATACAGCAGTAAGGTTTCTTACAAGCTTTTCGGGCTCGTCCTACCACCGGCATTAGCTGCTCAAGGGAACTTCAGTGGAAGTGACCATGACTGTCTGGGGTATTGTGGCTGTTCCAAAACCAGTTCCACTGGACACTGTGGATCTGTCAGCACTGCATTTACAGTCCCTACTGCAGAGCCATTAACGTATGTTCAAGAGGAAAATACACAGTGTTTGGAGAACCTGCATTCTCCAGGTCTGGGGCAACAACATAAGCAGGATGTGGACCTGTTGAAGTGAGTCCAGAGGGCTGGAGCAGCTCTGCTTTAGACAGGCTGAGAGAGCTGGGCTGGGTCAGCCTGGAGAACAAAAAGCTCCAGGGAGACCTTAGAGCAGCTTCTAGTGCCTAAAGGGGCTACAAGAAACCTGGAGTGGGGCTTTGGACATGGCAGAATGTGGGGCTTTTTAGTAGTGGCAGGACAAGGAGGAAGCTCCACAGGGAGCCTGGCTATCCAAGATCGTGTGGAAGAAGCGTGATTTACACCTTGTTCATCTTGTACAAAAAGGGAGAAAGTGCAACAGAAGCAGCAAATTATTTCCAAAACATAAATGAGCAGCCACGTGGGGTACAGGTTTTAGCCTTTGATATTTACCATGCTTATGTTGGTACATTAAGTCCAAGCTGCATCAATTCCCAGGGCAGGTTCTAAACCCTGTGTGCTCAGGAGATGCATAGTTTCATTTCAAAACCACCTCAGTCCTTGCTCAGACTAAATCAGTACTGATGGGAAATAGCAACATTTTTTGCCAGATACTCAGCACGTTCTGTTAGTTTTGTGCCATGGTAAACCAGAACTAAAAAGAAGTATTTTTTGGGATCTTAGAACAAAGCGTATCATCTATCTACACTCCCCCAGAGAGTACATTTTGAACGTGGACTTTCAATGTGACCACGTCCGTGCTTTTCTCTTACAAAGAGATGACATGGAAATGTCCAGCTGCATCTCTCCCTTAGCTACCAGACAGCACTCTCAAAGCTAGGACAGCTACCAACTGAAGTTTGGCCTTTTAAAGCTATTAGTCTGGGCAGTAATCCTTTCTATTCTGTATTCTAAATACTCTGATTGTGACTTGTCTTCACCATGCCTCTATGGCTATAGTCTTTAATCAGCTTAATAACATAAACAAGCCCTGTTCCTAAAGTAAAATACTTACAGAAATAAAGAGCAGGAGCCAGTTAGCACAGTAATCATTTATACAACAACAGGAGGTAACAGTAAAGGTATATAAGTGGTACAACCTCAGCTTCCTTATGTGCAACCTGACCTTGAACTGCTCTGTTCACATAGGTTATCCTGTGCTGCTGAGGCAACAGGCTGGGAGTAAATACTACAAATAAAGTCACAGCCCCACAAAACCACCACTAAACTGCACTTGCATCCTGCACTGATTTACAGGGAACTTCTTAAAGCCTTGCAGCACGCTGGGAAGATACCTGTGACAATCCCAGGGGCTCCCTTTCAGGGTCCACTCCATACTTGGGAGCTGAGAAGTGGAAAAAAGCTCTATTCATTTTACCAGAGCGAGAAGCCTCTCTGGATCAAAGCGCTAATGAGCACATATTTCAGTTCCTCCTCCCCTATCCAAATCTGAATCCCTCCCCAGCCCTTCAGCGTCACAGGCTCCTGAGCTGACTTTCCAAGGCTGCTTCCCGCTTACACATCCCTGTGCCTTCCCTTGTCCTACTTTTAATAAAAGATCACACCAACCCTATTCAATTACCCAGTTCTCCCCTCGCCAACAGTCCCGTTCTGCCAAACTGACCTGTACCTATGAGCTGGGGAACCTGACCCATTATTTCCAAACCTTTAAGCAAGGGATAGAGTTTCACAGCATTAGAAACAAGATCCAGAAACACCCAGGGCATATAAGCCCTTTCCATCCAGCATGATATGCTGACGAGTCCCTTCACACATCACAAACCGCAAGGACCTCATTATTTAGTCTGATGGTATAAATATTTTCCCTGAGTCTGAGATATGCCACCATTTTTGGACAATAAGCAAAAGTTCAGAGAATAAACAAAGATAATGACTTACTGCTTGCCTAAAGGCTCCTTTCAGCTATGCTATGGAGCATTAAAGAGTCTCCTCAGCAGACCCATCCCTACCCTTGAAATAGATGAAACTCTTCTTTTAGAAAGTTATTTCCAAGTATTTAACTGAAAATAAATATCAAGATCAGTTTAAGCATAAGCAAAACCACACCAGCTAACAAACCAGGGTAAGTTATCTCTGGCATGTGCCACTTCAGGAACAAGAGATAAGCTCCAACAGCAGCTCCTCCATGCACTGAATCACGCTACGATGATGATGAAACCATCAGAGGTGCCATCTCGCTTGGGCTCACGAGCATGAACCAAGTCAACCAATGTTGCCAGAGCAAGAGAACTCCACCCACTGCCTTCAGCAAAGGTTTGAGTTGCTGCGCAGTGACCAAAGAGCAGCCAGAGCACAGAGGGATTTGTCAAGGAGAAGCTTCAAGATGCTCTGCAAGCTCTTGGCTCAAAACTCTTCTACTTTTATTAAAAATACCATGAAAAACGCAGCTTGTCGTTCCCTTTTCCGCAGAGGGAGGGTATTTCCTCTCCTTTCAAAAGCCACAGTTCTAGCTGCACTAGTGCAACAATGCCTCTATGTCTATAATCCTGAATCAGCTTCATTTATTTTTTTCCTGTCCTTAAAGAGGAACTGGTGTTTTCCAGAAACCTGCATGGGCAGTCACATAATCACACTCATATGAGAGCTTAAATTACTAGTTTGAAAACTCTTGATAGACAAGTTTTCAAAAGCGCTGCTGCACCTATAGCGCGATGTTTGAGTCGTTAAGGTAATTACACACTGTGTTTGTATAATAAAGAACCTAACACACACTTTATAATTGCACATCCACAATGCTCCCTGGCGTTACATCAGAACTGCAGAGAACTGGGTTAATGCGAGCAGTGTTTAAATCCCCATAAAACCCCCCGCCTCTATCTTGGAGCTGAAAGGAGAAGGGACATCTACCCCCCAAAATCCTCCTCCTCTCATTATTCCTTTAAGTATTATTCCGCATGTACAAATACATGAAATTCCCATTCCAAGGGTTGCTGGAGCTCCAGGACAAGCGCTGCAGCCCCTCGCGACTGGGGTAAAGCCACCACCGCGGTCTCCGACCCTCGGAGCCAGACAGT
>NW_009918311.1:0-8410 GCF_000696875.1 Nestor notabilis
AAAGGTCTTTTCCAACTTAGTTGATTCTATGTTTTTGGGAGGGTTAGTTGGGGTTTTTTTTCAAAACCAGCAGTGTTGGCCAGTCACTACCCATAGATCCTGCCACCATCGTTTTCAGAATTTTTTTTTTTCTGAAGAAGCATTTGCTGCTCATTAAAATATGTATGCACTGACTCCAGCTTCTTACAAAGGCAGGGAGCACCAACACAGCAGAGCCACTTGAGAGCAAATAGGACTCTGTCTTACAGCTGATATGCTGTTGCAGGAGCATTAACTGGTATTACGCTCTCAATATACTATTTTCAACTATGTAGAAGAGAGAATTTTTGTGGTTCTGAAACAGATTTGTTTTCCTTCTCCCCAAGGACTCCTTCACATCGATAAGACAGAAATAATCCACCTACCAGATGTCAGTCCTTGTAACTTACTTACACAGTTCCTAACACAACACTACCTCTCGCTGCTAAACCTAGTCTTAGATGGAAGCAGAACCATCCCTAACCATCTGTAGCAGCTCCCTGGTGCCAAAAGAGACTGTCCACCCTGCCAGCTGCAGTGCCCATTCCCAGACACTCAGCAGAATGAGACCACCCTTCTCAATAGTAGCTACTTACTCACTTGGACCTAGCAAACATGCAACCTTGCCAACACTTGACAGCTATAGGAAGAATATCTGTATGACCTACCAGCATGGTTTGGGCTGGGATAGAGTTAATTTTCTCCCCATCCCACTGGGCAACTCCATAGTATTTAGATATCTGCCAGATTAAATCATGACACCTACAGACTGTCTTTCATTCTTTTTCATACACATGCACAAAACAAGATCCCATCACTAAACACGATATGGGGCTCAAATTCAGAAGCTGCTCAAATTCTAAGCAACGATAAAAAAACACTTCTAACAGTACCATGAAATTCTTCAGTTTGAATAAAAATGGAGTGATACCACGTTTCACATGTTCCTAGCTTTCACATGCCTTGGAATTTTGAATTGACAAGATTTTAATGCTTTTGATTAAAATAAAACAATACTCTGTCAGCTGTCATACAAACAGTGACATGTTTGTCATCCAGGTGGTGCCATGATTTGAGCTGGTACACAGTGATACAGATAATTTACCAAACTGAAGTTGTTGCCATTGCTCCATTGTGGGACAGCACAGGTCAAACAAAAGCCTTTTTCATGAATGTTACTTCAATCCTGACGTTCATCTCTGGCCATAACAAGAATGCATCTGTTTCCTGCAGTACAGCATACAAGCATGCTTAAATACTGAAAGGGAAAAAAAAGAGGGGGATATCAAGGGATGAATTTTGCTTTGGAAAAGAAAAACAATCCAACAAGACTTGGGACTTCCTCTGCTAAATGGCATTATCACAGCAGATGACTTTAAGCTGATCTTTAACCTCCCTTGGGACAGTCATACAAGAACAACTTGGCATGACCTTTGCTCAATTGTCTTTTAAGTACAAGAAGTGGGAATTCTGCTGTGCATTCAGAACCATCCAAGGATCTCTCAAGAGCAAGACCTGTAGAGAAAAGTGCAAGGGAAGCACTGTAACCAAGATGGTAGGCAGCCAAAAACATGGTACAGAAGAGGAAGCTCGGGAAACTCACAGATTTCAACAAAAGGTGACAAAGATGTATTTTCCATGTTGGGGTTTTTTTAGAGTTGTAATTTAAATATTTTAAGTTATGAATAGGAAATGTTGTAAACTCATTGTAAGAGCTCCAAGCTAATAGAAACAGTAGTATATGTTAACATATAAAAGTACAAATGGAGTATATCAAACCTAAGTTAAATGGACAAAATGACTGTATTGAGGATAGTTCTTGTCTTTTTATGTCTAGGACATGCTTGAGCTGTCTCAAAGACAATAGGACAAAAAGTTAAAACTCTCAGATTCAGACATTAGACATTAAGCTTATGGTTGGTAATTTTTTTGATGACTAAAAAAAAGATCTGTTGAAACTAAGAGGGGTGGTATAAACCAGAATGTGAGTAAACCATGAATGACAGTGAGGTAGCAAATTCACCTCTACTACATCTAACTCAAAGTGGCTAAATATTATTATACTATTGTTAAGTATGGGCTACCTTTGAGGAGGATTGTGTGAGTGTGTGCTAGTGCTCAGGATATGAGTGTATATGCTCTATGTGTACATTTCCTACAAACATGGAGTATTTAATTCTCTTAATCCTTGCATTGGTCTGAATTAATATCATCACTCAGCTTACGGTTTTTGTACCTAATACGATCCAGCTTTGACTACTGCATTTCAGCAGCTGCTTACTAAACTATGCTATTCACATGACATTTCAACATGAATTAGTTAACTGTGTGGGGGACTAAACTCCTAAAGGAGCACAGATAATAAAAATCAAAACCAAAACATCTCAAATTATTACTTACCAGAAGATCTTTGTTTTCAGAAGTCTTCACAGGTAGTTAACTGATAGAAATATGAAATAGATTCTTCACCATTTGTTTATCAATAAAAATAATGCAGATATTTATGTTCAGAGGGTAGGTTCCTTGCTTAACAGACCTGTAAATGCCTTTTGTTTACTGCACAGCTCTTTTTCATTTCCTGCCTGAGCTACCTGCCAGCATTAGGATGAAGAGTATGAAGTCACTGTTAGGTTGTTAAGGTTCTGAAATGCAAACGTGAAATAGAAACTAGATCACTATGTTGATTTTCCCCTCTTCTGACAGAAAAAAAGGTCTAGGTAATGAAGACGCTTTTTAAAAAAAGAAACCCACACGTAAAATTTTGATTAGGGTTAAATTACAGCAAGTCCTAGTAACTCGGCAGAATTGGTGGAATTACACTATTCGGCGCAGAGAGCAGTATTTCATCTCTTGCTTGCCTAATACAATGCTCCTATTCAAGCCTAGAAGAAAAGTACAAAATATTATAATGTAAATTAAATAGGGAGAGCAAACTCACAGGGAATGAGCCCTCACATAATTATAATGCCTAGGAATTAAGTCTGATACCAGTGGTATTCAAGAGCATACAGTTATTGCCACAGCATGAAAGTCTCTGTTTTAACTACTTTCATCGTGCTCTCTTTACAATTGCACAAAAATGAACAATTAAAGTATAAGCAGAACATTATTGCAGAGAAGCTGTTACATTTCAAGACCTGGCTGAAGACCAAATGTGCTTCCAGGGGTGAATACTCTCAGCATTCACCATTTCACGTCTCTTCAGTAGAGAGGTGGGCAGCATCATGAGACACTGCAAAGTCTAGTTGTAATGCTGCCAGCTCTCTGTTGCTGGATTGGTGCTGGTGAAGGCTCTACTCACAGTGTGGAAAGCAGCAAGGGCCATCTGCTCCCTGTGGGAGGGGAGCTCAGCATGGCAAGGCTAGCAGAGCAGTCGTGCCTTGTCCCCAGCCCCTGCAGACTGTGATCAGGGCAGCCCAGAACCCAGAGCAGATGAGTGCATGGTGATGAGACAAGTCTGATGTCAAACTAGGAATGCAGCTCAGGGTCAGGTCGAGTGGTGGTACCCGGAGTCAGACACAGCCCAGTGATCACCAGGCAAGTCCATGGTAATAAGACAGGTCTAAGGTCAAGCCACGAAGTCAGCTCATGGGTGGGGTCCAGGATCAGACCTGATGATGGTAACCAGTGTCAGACACAACCCGGGGATCAACAGACAAGTCCATAGTGACAAAGAAGGTCCAATATCCAGCTAGGAAGCCAGGGGCATGGCTGTGGCTGAGCTGGAGACTAGCACTCCTACAGGTCAGCTCTGGCAAGAACCAATGATACAGGCTTGAACCCAAACGGCCCCTGAGCAGAGGGCAGTTGAGGTTGGCAGCAGCTCCCTTTCCCAAACAGAAGGGGTTTGCTGTAGAGTGATTTAATTGGTGTGGGTTGACATTAGGCTACTTCATGGACACTGACCCAGGGGAGGGACAAGGGCCCGGGAAAGGGCCACTGCAGAGGGGACTTGCAGGTGGCAGGAACCCTGGAGGTCAGCCCCCAGAAGCTGCTAGGGCTCACTCAGGAGCTGGGGCTGGGATGGGGCATCACAGCAGGGATGCCAAAGCCCAGGCTGGTAACTCAGGAGGCATTGCCAGAGAAGACCCTACACAGCCACGGGCCAGGTGCCACTGTGAAGTGACTTATATCCAAAACCAAATTTGCCCCATCAGCACACCACAAATACAAGTGCCAAACCTCCGAACAAGTACAGAATTACTTGAGGCTCTGTTTCTCTTCATTGTGATGTGGTTTTGGGTGAGAACACTTTTGCAGCCTCTCCCATGCGAAGACCATTTTAAATTTTGCTGTGCTAGGCAGGTGCTTGAGATCCACTGAGGCATTTCAGACATTTGATGATATTCTTTCCAAGGGCTGCAATGCATTCCAGTCCCTGCTTTTACAGAGGACATCAGAATGACAGAGTATCTTTGATTTAATAAAGCAAATGTTACTGTCCTTAGCGTGGAGGCTTCAGTGAGTATTTACAGACTTCTCTGTAGTAGTAAAGTCACTGGACAAACTGTGAGCAACTAAGCCAAAATGCCTTGTTAGCAAGTGGCTTGGATGTCAGTCATTATACTGTGCTGCAAGTATCAGGATCTATCACTGCCTTACTGTTAGAAGGATAAGAAAGCACTCCGTGTTAAGTAGTTGTGAAATGCATGTCATTTCCCTGCACAAGCAGGTTGAGGTCTTTAATGGTTTATCCACAATTTCCAAGAAGAGGTTGCTCCTTCTAGGGATTTTGCCTCAAGGTAAGGATGCAATTAGCATACACTAAACAGCATAGCTATGAACCCAGGTGTAGTACATTTGTTGAGGTAAGCTTCTTGCTTATGTTACTCCATCAAATACACAGAAGAGAATCCCTCTGAGGGAAGTGGACACATTAATTCTTGTTCAGATTTCAGCCATGTTGGCCCACCAGTGCTAACCTGCTACAATCATTTTAACATGGGTAATGCAGTAAAAGCATGACAGAGGGTTTATAGGTGGTACTGTCTACAAGGAATTGAAGTTTGTTTAGTTACAGTTGTGGGCACTGATCAGTGCTCCACCAAAATATTTTAAAAATATGGCTAAACAGAAAAAGAAAAGAAAAAGAAAAAAGGCAAGGAGATATTTAAAAATGAGGGCTTGAAGATATAGAAGAATATACACAGAATATTTGTCTCTGTAAGGTTCAGCTGCCTGTGAAAGTCAGAGGGGGATTATACTTTCAATCTGAAAAAGAAAAGGATTTAAGTGTAACACCTAAACATAGTATTTTTCACACTTTGAGAGTTAATTGTTCCAGTTTGCAAATTGAAATTCCTTGTAGAAAAAAATAAAAGACAAAACACCACATATCAGACAGAACCTTCCTAACAGCTAGGATTTTACCCTGTTTGCTGTTTATTCAGTTCAGACCCTGGAATTAGTGTTAAGAGGATTGGGATCATAGTTTTCTGGCTTGTTTGTATGTACTGTTAATTTGTGCACTCTGGAACAGGATTTTTATGCATCAGATGTCTATTCAAGCCCAAGCAGCCGTTGCCAAGAGCTCAGTCGTTAAAGGCAGTGTCCCAGTTACTTCTGAAGAAATGACAGGAGGATGCCTAGACCATGCTCAGCCTAGTGCAGGATATTTGGTTACATAAAAGAAATTAGACGCACGAACCTTCCCACCCATAACTCTTGCTCCACTGTTCTTTTAGAAGTTGGCTGACTTGTGAGGGTTTACAGGAGACCATCTGCTGAGTTTCTCCTGTCAAACCCTATTTTTGTTTATTTGAGAGTAAAGAAGACACACTCCAGACTTTTGAAAGCCCATTTTGCCCTCACAGCTAGAAGAAGATGCAATTTAGGATAGCTTACTCAAGATATCCAGTACATTGACAAAGATCATCAAAGCCAGGATGGCCTGTGACAAATTCCATTTGGATAGACATGACAGACCCCACAACCTTTCCTCTGCCTCAGTACAAGAAAGACAAGGAGCTACTGGGGAGGGACCAGCAGGGGGCCACAAAGATGATTAGGGGTTTGGAGCATCTCTCGTATGAGGAGAGACTGTGGGAGCTGGGCCTATTTAGTCTGGAGAAGACTGAGGGGGGATCTTATTAATGTATATGAGTATCTCAAAGGCAGGTGCCAGGAGGATGGTACCAGACTCTTTACAGTGATACTCAGTGACAGGACGAGGAGCAATGCCCATAAACTAAAACACAAGAAGTCTCAACCTCTGCATGAGGAAGAACTTTTAATGCAGAGCACTGGAGCAGGCTGCCTAGGGGGATTGTGGCATCTTCCTCTCTGGAGATATTCAAAACCCACCTGGATACATTCCTGTGTAACCTGTTGTGTAACCTGCCTTGGCAGGGGGGTTGGACTAGATGATCTCCAGAGGTCCCTTCTGACTCTAATGATTCTATGACTCTGTTATTTCAACTCTCTCCATTGATGAGGTACACATCATTTCTTAATAATGCTGTTCAAACAGAAGGGAAAAATTATGTTTTTCCCAGAGGCAGAAATTAAATAAGCAGAAAGAAAAGTATCCCACTTCCACTTTGAAATTCTTGCACGGCTTAGATAGGTGATAACACCACTGCAAGAGAGACATCATTCTCTAATGCTACATGTATATGGAAAAACTTATCTCTATAAAAGGCAAATCAAAATGCAGCCAGAGTCAATAGCAAATTCTAAGCATGAAAGCAAGGATGAAATTCCCACTTTTGTGCTCAAAAGAAATAAAACGCAAGAGAATTTGCATTCCCAGTTTATTGGCAATCATCCAGATGCAAGAAGATCCAGTTCTTTTTCACCTCTATTCCCATGCACCCACCTGGTCAGGGAGGGCTGAACACTGACCCCAGATACATCCGTACTTAGTGCTGCTTCTTCAGCACACTGGCACTGGTCTCTACAGAGCTGGTGTATGTGACTGGGCTTATAACAGGGCTACCTGCTGCTGCCTCTGGCTGCTCTAGCCCTAGCACTGCTCAGCCGTGCTGTCCAAATACTCTTCTAACAGCATAACACTTCTGCAAATATTTTTCCTAAGAAAATGAGCGACAAATTTTGGTCAGAGTGCTGCATTAATCATGGTTTAATCATTTCCATAATGTGTGAGTAGTCCTCACAGAATAACTGATAAGGAACTTGGTTATGACAAAAAGATTCAGCTGTGAGATAGCTCTTAGTTTGACTACCTGTTTTCCTTGCTCAGTCACCTCTTCCATTTTACTTGACTGCTGTCTCATTTTTACTTTTCAGTTTCTCTTTCTACTTCTCATCTGCCCTTCTTTGCTTACATACCCCTTTCCCTTTCAAATAGCTTATGTATTTTTTGTCTTGCACTTGGCCTCCTTTGAAGATGTGCAAAAGATAAGACATTTGAAATTAAGTTCTCAAGTCATAGAATCACAGAATCATAGAGTGGTTTGGGTTGGATGGGGACCTTAAAGGTTGCCTAGTTCCAATCCCCCTGCCATGGGCAGGGACACCTTCCACTAGACCAGGCTGCTCAAAGCCCCGTCCAACCTGGCCTCAAACACTGCCAGGGATGGGGCAGCCACAGCTTCTCTGGGCACCCCATGACAGTGCCTCAGCACCCTCACAGGGAAGAATTTCTTCCTAAAGGCCTAGGGAATGACCCTGAGGCACAATTCTCTCATAACTCCTCATGGCTTTGGGTGGTCTTAAATATTTCTGTCCCTTGCTGAAGTCTGATTTTTCAAAGCAATGCTCACAGTGCCCACTGCAGCCAAGTACTACTGGAACCCACTTTCACAAAGCTAGCAAGGATAACAATAGCCAGTGGAGTCTCTCTGTTCCAAAGAGTGCTGGGTTTAGATTATCTCAACCATATTCTCGTGCTGTTCAAGAGCGAGCAGACGGGTAGCTCACTTCAGCGGCATAGGAGACATGGCTGCGTGGGGTGAAGCAGCTGCACAGGATGGCTGAAGATACAGTTGTGGCTCCTGGGCAGGCTTTAGCCAGTATCCTCATGGGGGCCTGGGAGCTCCGTTACAGATTTGGCTGCGATCAGAACGTTTTGCCGCATTTGGACAGAGCTGCTACTGTTACAACAGTGTCCTTTTATCCATCTCTTGGCAGCGGAGAACGACATTTTTGTGGAAACTGTTAGAATTCCTCTCCCTAAACAGCAACTTCCTTTCCTTGCTACCACAGATCTGCAGAAGCATCGCCTAGAAACTCAACCCGGGTTGGAGTGAATATGTATTTGCGAGAGAAACGCACCCCTGCCCCGGGTTCTTTTGACGCATGGCCATGACCAGGTGTATCAGTCCTCCCCGGGCAGGCGAAGCTGGCGGCCGCTCCGGGCCCACCCTCGGAGCCGGTGCCAATGACCAGGGGCCGCGGGGAACGCTGCAACCTCTGCCCCCCCCGCGCAGCA
>NW_009918312.1:0-511 GCF_000696875.1 Nestor notabilis
CTTTCTCTCGGCCATTCTCGCTGTCCGGATCTCTCCCTCCCTCCGTCCCTCTCTTTCTCTCTCTCTCTGCCTCCCACTTCTCTGCACCTTCCACTACCGGGATAGGCTGCTGGTGACCATAAAAATGAATGGATGAATGCAGCAGTGGCGGAGCTGGGTTGGCTGGTGGGATCTTTCCCTTAGGGAGATGCAAACGTTAACCTCCCTAAAACCCACCCCCCGGAAAAAAAAAAAAAAAAAAAAAAAAGAGGGAAAGAAAAAAAAAAAAAAGACGAGAGAAAGAGAGAGAACGAAATAAATCCAAGCGGGATTTAAAAATAGCCGTGTTAGTAAAGAGCACGTGAAAATAAAGTACAAAGAGCGGAGAGGAGAGGGTGGCAGAGGCAGGTGATTGGAAAGCCCCCGACGAATAGGAAGAGCAGCAGCAATTCCCAGAGCAAGGACCGCAGTGCACACGCTCCCCCGGTATAAAGAATGATCCGGGGGGCGGGAGGCAGGGGGCGGAGGGAGC
>NW_009918313.1:0-10821 GCF_000696875.1 Nestor notabilis
CCCGTTTGTAGGGGATCCGCACTGACTTGGGCTTCACAGCCCCCGCGTCCGTTTTGAATCACCGTCCAGTTGTCCCATCTTGGAGGTCTTATTTCCCTCCTTGTGCTTTCTCTTCTGAGCTTTCTCTCTGGCGGTATTGTCCCATCTGTAGTCACTCCTGTTCTCGTTCTGCCTGATACACCCATCCTGCTCGCTGCCACCTGCTCGGAAATTCCCCGTGCCCGGATGCGTCTCGCTGCCAGCAATGACGATAACAGTATTTTTTTGGTTGTTTCAATCGCTATTGGTCTTGCAGAAATGGACAGAAATCATGGTCTGGGTTTTTTTCCCCCTGCCTCCTCCCCACCCCCCCCTCTGGTCTCCTGCTAACTTTTCATGTTCTTTTCACTGTCCAGATCATCTTTTCTCATTCTCACAACACCTGTTTCCATTGAACCATGTAGGAACATTCTCTCATTCCTATAGTCTTCCCACTTTAACTGCTTTTTCGTAGGCTTACGTGACTCCCTATTTTTTTTTTTTCTCCTAGTAGGGTTGCATGCTTCCCTCACTGCCTCTTACTGTATTTCGTTCAGTGAGACTTTATTGGTGACTCATTAAGTCACCATTAGACTCTTGTCTTTGCTTTTGTTCTTTGGTGATTGTGTTTACCTGCTTTGTTCTGACAGGGAAACATACGGTCTGATGTTCCTCATCCCCCTTTCCTCCTAGTCGGCCAGTCTGTAGAACTGGGAAGTGGTTTATGGTGGATAGATGCATATATATGTGATGGGGTAAAGGTGTTGCTATGTGCTATGGGAAATGATTCAAGTCGGCCAGTCTGTAGAACTGGGAAGTGGTTTATGGTGGATAGATGCATATATATGTGATGGGGTAAAGGTGTTGCTATGTGCTGTGGGAAATGATTCAAGGGGCAAGATCATCTTCTTTCTGATTCTATAAAAAGAAATACTAATACATCTCTGGCCCTGGAGATTTACTTTGTTGGATTTTTTTTTTTCCCAGTTATAATGGATGGGCTTTTTTTTTTCCCTTTGAGATGGGTAAAAATAATGTGAGATGAAATGCTGGTGTAGTGGTTGTCAGGCTTTGACAACTAACTTTTGTTCGCATCCTGTTCTGCTACTCTTGTTTCCTCCAGCATTGTATGAAAGCTGTGTTATGACTTCAGTTGTGTGAATTTGGAGCTATTGCGATGGAAACAATCTTTTATATACAGGATACGTGGTCTGATTGGAAACATGGGAACCTGTTTCCAGAACTCTTCTGGAAAATCAGTTTGTAACATTGCATGGATTCGTTTTACCACTTTGAAAGCAGAAGGAGGTTAAATTTTAGTGTAACTCTAGGTTAAGAATTGTTTTTGTCACTTCAGTTCAGACTTAACCACAAGGTTATTAATAAACTTCTGTTCTACTTAGATGATGGTGCTTAATACATTTCTTAGCAGGGCTGCCTTGGCATGTCTTATTGAATGAGTGTGTCAAAAATTTGCTTTCACAGACACTTAGTAAGCACAGAAGTGGTACTCTCTTTGTGTTTGCTGAAGAAACTGGCTACTGTTAAGTCAGGGTGCACAGTCAGTAGCTGGACATTGGCCATATTGAGTCAGCATTTCCAGATGCAATGGCCCAATCTGTTCTGTTGCCTGTGGAAACAGTGGTTTTGCTGTGATAGACAACAGAGCCATCATTTCTTTTCTGCAATGTGTGTTTTCTTCTCTCTTCAAACTACTTTTATGCTATGGAGACCTCCTAATCTGTTTTATGGTTCTTTATGAAAGGGAAACCCTTTTCAAGTTTTTTAAATCTCCTTGTCGCTAAATAGTTCAGGCCCCCAAAGTAAAGCCAGCATTGGACATCATTTCAGAAGACAATATCAGCAAAAGTATCTCTTTTGTCCTTTTCCTAGCCTTGCTTTAAATTCAACTGCTTCAGCATATACTAGTGAGTGAGAGCCATGCTGTATCTCTGATGCACATCAAATGCACAGTAGCTGCAAATGAAAATGTCTATTTGAGGGGTGGATGTTCTATACTGGAAGTTCCCTGTAGTGAATTTGTTCACTATGTGAAAATTGTAACTTAGTTTTGAATCCAAAGCTGTTTTTTTTTTTTTAAACTGTGGTTCTTAGGAAGACTGTTCTCTGCCGGGTCATAGCTTTATGGAGCAACTTCCATTGTTGCTGGTGACAATGTGCTTCAAAGGAACTGCAGGATTCCTTTTCTAGAATTGGGTAGGAGAGTTATATCGCATTGTAGCTTACTTGCAGGCTTTTGTTTGAAGAGTATTAAGATGATGACACAGGAAGAAGAAAAGATTACAGTGCTCTTTAACACTGAATAGTTTTTTGTCCGTTATGACCTTAATTGCTATAGAAGGCTGTGAGCTGGTCCTGTAATTGCTCACTGTTGACCTCTTAAATCAATGATGAGAACTGGTGGAGGTGAATCCATATAATAGGGCGGAAAAATAAGAAAGTTGAAGTGGCTTGTGTTCTGAAGAGAAAGCACTTTGTCTTGAATCAAGACTACATCTAAAATTGCATATAATAGTCAAATCTACTTGGTATGGCCTTACTTTGAATTCAGCCATTCAGGCTTCTGAAAAAGAATAACATGTCATTAGTTTGAGATAACAGCACTTGATTTTGATTATAATAGATTTGCATGCACTGTGTACAAACTGCTTATGTGTTTTTTGGACAAAAGGTTAATCAAAATGGTTAATTCAGGTCCTCAGTGAATTATTTCTCCTTAAATGGAGATCTGCATTGAGAGAGGTTTTGTATGTAAAAAAATCCCGGTGATGATGTATGGATGTATGGGGAAAGGGTTGTGTTGAACGCTTAAAAACAAAAGCATAAATCCAGATATCAAGATCAACTTTTCAAAATGCCATTTTCTTGCGGAGTAGGGTTTTTGCTTTTGTCTTTAAGCAGTACTTTTAGAACAGGTGATAGAGGCCATGAGGTATTGCTTTTTAACGGTGAAAAACATGTATATTAGATAATACGGGAAGTGCCAGATTTCCATACTGTGCACTTCCAGATGACTAACTTATTGGACCCACAGGTATTGTCCAGCTATGAAGGTTTTGGACATACGACATTACTATGGTATCTTAAATGTCTGAAAATAATTCACTGCTTGCTTTGTCAGTGTTTCTCTCCCACACTGTTTTTCAGCCTCTTTCAGTAACTCTTTGAGGAGAATAGTGCAGTGTTACAGTGCACTACATGGAAGTCCAGCTTTCATTAGCTTCATTTATTTTTTGCTTGTGGAAGTTTTGCGAACCCTGCGCAAGGTTTTTCATTAGCTTTTTCCAAGGGTGGGAGCGTGAGGGTGGAAGTGTGCCTGTGTGAAATGTCTGGAATGGCCTTTTTGACCACCAGTGGTGTGATGCCAGAGCATGTGGATATCCTAGAGTGAATATATTTCCTAGGGTGGATCGGCTTGGGGAGTCCACTCAGGGTTGTTAGGAGTAATTACTCAAAATGTGATGTTGATGGGGATTGCTGCTCTTGCCTTCTTTCTTAATAGCTTTTTATCTTCTTGCTAAGAATACTTTAATTAGAGCTTTATCTTCCTGTTTCTGTCAGATTTTAGTATTTCATTAAACTAGCTATATTTCAGGGCTGATTTTAGTTGTATAGATATAATACTAATAGCTATTTTGTAAAGAAGTAAATAATTGCTTATATTGAGATTACAGAAATTTAAAGAAGGTGTTGTGACATATTTGATCTTGAATGTCTGAATCAGTCCAGTATTCACCTTTGTAATGTGATAATAAAACACATATCGAAGACTGTGGGATCCAGTGGAATCTAGAGTAAATTTCAGTGTAAAGTAGGATGTGTATTACTAAGTGTTCACCTTTCTGTTTTGAACTGTGTGTCATGTAGTAAGAAAACATCCCGTAGCTCTACTAAACTTAATTTCAGAAATGGGAATGGCTCCAGAATTTTTAATATGCTGTAGAGGTCTACTTGCAGGTTTGTATAATGAAAGTAGTTTTTGTCATGTAAGTTTCAGAGCATCTGTTATCAAAGAATTACATGATTATACAAATTTGCCAAGATTCATGCTTTCTTCATAGAACAGAATGGGAACAGCCCAGGTTGGAAGTGACCTTCAAAGACCATCTGGCCCAACCTTTTGTGGAAAGTGGAGGCTAGATGAGATTGTCTAGCACCTTGTCCAGCCACGTCTTGAAAATCTCCAGTGTGGTGACTCCACCATGTCCCTGCAGATGATGGTCCAGGGATTGATTGTTCTTACTGTAAAATTTTTTTTATATCCAGATGAAACCTCCCAGTGCAACTTTTACCTGTTGTCCCTTGTCCTTTCTGTGTGGCTCCTTATGAAAAGAGAGACTAATCCTCTTTGTAGCTGCCCTTTAAGTAGTGGAACATTGTGGGGTCCCCCCAAGTCTTTTCTTCTCCAGGTAGAAGAGGCTTAACTCCTTCAGCCTTTCCCCAAAGGGTTCTCCAGCCCTTTGATCTTTCATGGCCCTCCTTTGGACCCTCTCCAGTCTGTCCATGTATTTTTTCAGTTGTGGGGACCAGAACTGGACACAGTTCTCCATGTGTGACCAGAGAAGTGCTGAGTAGAGTGGGATGATTGCATCTCTACCTTTGCTGGTAATGCCTGTGTGGATGCAGCTGGGGTTGGATCTTGCCGTCATTGCTGCGGTGTAGTGCTGACTTGTGTTAAGCTTTGTTGTCCACCAGGATGTGCAGGTCCCTGTCAGCAGGGCTGGTCTGCAGCCACGCACATCGTAGACTGCACCCGGCTCCTGGGTTATGTCAGATTTCGAACAGGCAGTGAATAGAGATGCCATCCTGGGACCTGAATTTCATTTGTAATAATTTTATTTGATGAAAAAACATTGTGTTTAGTGTATCGGTTGTTTTACTAAGGAAGATAAACTGATTCGTCAGGGTTAGGTTAAATAAGAGTGCCTTTGTGGGGGAGGGAAAATGACTACATTCATGTTTGAGATCATAGTGAGATGAGCTGTTGGGGTGTAATATTCATGATGACCAGACCGCTTCTTCTGCAATACATTTTTATTTTTTAACTCTTATTTATTTGTAATTATGGAGTAGGATGGTAATAAAATTTTGTGGATGGGATTTCACAATATAAACATCTATGTCTCCCTGTGTTCTCAAGATGATGACAGACTGTAGGAGCTATCAACTTTTTGTTTTTAACTACAATTTGACAGTCTTTAACTAAATAAAAATGTCAAGTTGTATAACAAATGTAATTTGGTTTGATAAAGACTGGACCAAATCAAATTAATTTTAGTTTTGGATAACTTCACTGAATTCCCATACATTAACATGAAGGAAAGAATTACTTTATTACTTGGCTTTTTGATGGTGTCCTGAATACCTTTGTGATTATTTCGGTGGCTTATTGCGTGTGAAAAAAAGATTGGAAGGCATGCATGCAATCCTTTTTGGTGGCCATAGATTATGTAGATACAGGGCAAAAGTCAAAGTTGGAGAGAAGCCTGTTCTCGTCATGGCTATGCTAGATACTCAACTTTTTGACTGCTGCCTTAAAGCATGAATCTTCTCAGATAGAATTTGTGGTCAGTCCCAAGCATTTTCTGGAGCAGTAAGAGTGGTAGAAATGAATGTGTCTAAGCTGGACGTTCCAGTAAAGAAGTTGAAATCTGGAACAATAAAAACATTCAATCAGAACATTGTACTGTATGTATTAAAGTCCCTCTCCATTTATTCATTTAGAGGAGAACTGCTGGTCCTGTTGAGGAACAGGCAGAAGACATTTATTAATTTACTCTTTTGTATTTAAAATCTTATTTTTGTTAAATCCTGTTTATGTTTTTTGAGATTGTGATCTCTAAGGACTGTCATCTTTTCACCAAGAAAGCTAGTGGCAAAAGTGAACAACTGCTGAATTAACTAGTGAACTGTAGAGCAGTAATGGAAATTGCATATGCTTCTTGTAGGCATACCTGTACTTTGAGTGGTTTCACTGATTGCTGATCAGTTTGTCTTCCTAGTGTCTGTAATAAAAGAGTAAATCTAAACTGAAAACCGTTTTCATTTGGTCTCTGGCTGTGATTGCATAAGACAATGAGCTTCAGATAGTAAGCCTTATCTAGCTTCCTTTTCCTGTTTTCTCATGTGAAATGCTACTATATTTGCTACTATGCACACAAACGGATATATATACACATACTTATACACAGTTATGTATATAGAAGTTAAATATTCTAATCCTTGTTTGAAAGATTTGGAAGGATAGCACCCAATGTTAACCAGTATCTAATAAAAGCAAGTAGAATGACCTCAGTTCTCTACAGAGAAAATGGATAGGGCAGTTAAACATGAAAACACAACTATATAGCAGTTGTGTTCATAATCCTTTTGTTACTGATTATACCTGTTGTAATTCTGCCGAACTCTTACCTTGGTAATTTGGCCTGTATTTTAATAATCAGTAACTAATTATGTACTAATTGCCTATGGGGAGTTTGGGATGGGTCCCATTTTGCTAGGCTGTTTTTAAAGAAAAGATTTTAAAAATCCTTTATTAGTATTTAAAGGAACAAAAAATCGTCTGTTTTTACAATTCACAATATTCTTATCTTTAAAATACTGTTGGTCTCAGCCTTCATATATTTGAACTGACTACCCTTGCTCTCTGTTTTTCCCAGTGAGTTAACAGTTACAGCGCATTATAAGAGGGATGTTTCTATTTAAAGCTGGCAGAGCTTTGGTAGTAGTTTCCCTCCCATACCTCCTTTTCTACCCCAGTAATACACCTTTTAGGATGAGCTCTGCTTTTGGGAACTATTGTGTTGGAATGGATTTCTGACAAGGCACAGAAGTTATGTGGAGAAATGTCTGGAAAGATAAGCATAGTGTAATAAAGCATGTTACAGGGCAGTATTGAAGCAGTTTGTACCTGAGCCTAAGATAACCATAGAAATAACTTTTTGTATTTAACAGAAGGCATTATGAACAAGCTTTTTGGCTGAAAAACATGGTCTAAGTTTCAAAGTAAACCTCTGTAAAGGTAGTAGCTTTTTTTTTTTTTTTGGTTACAGGTGTACTGTTACTAATTTAGCCTACACGTTTAAAACAGTGCATATATCTAAACATTACATATTCTGGTTTTCCCCAGCAAAGCAGCTGGCAGACTTTGACTTTTATATCAAGGTCCTGCATAATGAAGTAACGTTCTGCTAGGGAGAGTGTTTGTGTCTTTGAGTGTTTTGCTGAAGAAATCTTGCTTTGAGTGTTAATGCTAAAGGCATCTTATCTTGAACTTGTTTGTTAAAGGCAAACTGCAGAATAGACTCCAGTGAAATAATGCTTCTACAGTATTAATGCCTTACTGCTTTTTCCTCAACTGAAGTTAGTCAATTAAAAATCAATAATTTGAATGCAGGAGATTAAAAGAATCAAGGGCTTCAGTTGCCTTGAGCTATTGTCAATGCTTAGTTTGCAGTTTTCTAAAATGGGAGAATGCCATAGTTAGAGGTCAATTACATTTTCCTATCCCTGAGGAAAAAATTTAGTATCTCTGTTGTTCTTGTTGCAGCAATAAAGGTCAGAGCTGTCTAGGTACAATATCTTAAATTCTGATATTAGAAACAATCGTTTACTAATATTCAAGCTGAACTAAAATTGTAGTGCTCTTGTATTCATGGTTGTAAAGAAAATTCTCTCGTGACATCTTTTTTTCCTTTGCATTGATCTGTTTCTTCTAGTTTTCCATCTCACCCCAGTAGTTTCTCTGTTTAGTAGTTGTGCCTGTGTCCCACCCACTGCCCTCCTCCTGTATTTGTCCTTTTCCTTCTTCATAGACTGAAACACATATGTTTGTATAAAGTCATTACAGAAGAGGTTCTTAGGTAGCTGCATAGAGCCTGGAGACGGGTGTGATAAAGTGCTGTTTCTGTGACTGGTTGCCTGAAAACTTGCTGAAAGGGGAAAAAATGCATGATTAAGCTGTATCTCAGAAGGTACAGTTGGTAGAGCAGGGCGACTCCTCCCTCTTCCGGCGTGCTTAGGAAAGAAACAAGTCTGAATTCCTTTCCTGAGCCTTTGGAAGGTTGGGCTGTGGTTGTGGTTTGTCCTGCTGAGCTGTGGGCAGTTAGGTGAGCTGGACCTCCTGTGTCGTGCTGTGTGGGACTGCAGAAGCGTGCTAAGGCAGCTGGTTTTATTCCTTTCGCCTGCTAGAATCTGAGTACCCGGTGGTCACCGATTGCCTGTGGTGAGGATCAGTTGGTCAGCTTGAGTTTATGTACCCTGTAGGAACAAAACAGTAGAACACTGAATTCTAGAAAAAAAATAAGGCATAAGTTGTTAAAATCCAAGAAGGAAGTAACTAAAAGAGTGCCAGTTAAGTGCAGCTTAGACTGTAGTTAGGTAAGGTACATAGCAAGAAACATTGTTTAAACCAGATTTTGAAAATGACTAATGTTAGAAAGCTAAATATAAAATGTTTTAAAACAAACTGTGCTTCTATGTAAATTTTAATGTATTTGTGCTCATCTTACGTGATTCACATCTTAACATCTTAAAAAAGATGATGCAGAACTAGAAAATACTCAAAGGGAAGAACGATTAACTTGCCTTTTTTTTTCATTGCGAAACAGTGGTATTCAAAGAATGACTTTAATGTAAAAAAAAAATACTACTTTTTGTACATTACAAATAGCAGAATGTGGCTTTGCAATATGTTGTAGTGGCCAAATTGTAGATGGGTTTAAGAAGGATAAGAATAGACACTAGAACCACTGGTAGTATTTATGTATAGTACGGTTGGGGCAATTTGGCTTTCCAAGCCAGTGTTTGCTGAAGCCTTGTATAGTCTCCTCTAAACACATGTTTCTGGCACTGAGTGCTATAATACTGGTGTACGTATGTATTTGATTTAAATCACTGTGGCAGCTGTTAGATTTTTAAGGCCACCTCAGTAGATCACTTGCAACATCTGATAGTATGCGTAAGCTTAACAGTATTTGTGAGCCTAGATCCAAACAGGGCTTGAGTGATCCAACGTGTGGCACTCATGGAGCTCTGAAACTGGAGTTAGCTACTAAATCCGAGTTAATCAGTAGAAGTGTGTGTTTGAGAAGAGCTTTCATAAACCCAAGCACAGTAAGGTAGTGACGGAGGGGTGGGGAGCATGCCAGGGAGAGCTGAGTGCTAAAGGAATGGGTGTGCCTGAAATGCTGCTTTTCCGGTAGACATTGATGCCATCTGCAGCTCTGAGCTTGATGCCAAAGTGAGCCTGGGATTTAAAGTCATCAGTCTAAGAACATCAGTCTAAGTTATTTCCTCCGTTGCTATGAGCAACTAACTTTGTTTTAAAGTTTCAGTTCCTGTTCTTGTGTAGTAGCTCAATAATTCACTCACCTGTGAAATAAGAGTTAGATGCCTGAGGAATTTCAAGCTTATTATTTTAACCTGCTGTGTGCAAGCGTCGGTCATAGTCACAGGTCATGCTAGGCTTTGATGTGTAAAGGATGGCCAGTAGCCTTACGTCTCTTCTGTGGGAGAATCAGGAGCCAACAGACTGATGGAGTTAGATGACAAGTAATTGAAAGGGAAGTGGTGTTATCAGGTTTCACTAGTACACAGGTATCTGCATGCTGGTTGACTGGAGCCAAGTAACTCAGAGTTACAAAACAAACACATGATTTGGTCAGAATGAGGCTGTTTGGGTGATTAAATGGTTTTTAACATAGTCACAATTCAGCGTTTTTATGAAAGATGGAGCCCTGGGGAGATCAAAGACTTAAAGTTCCTTTCAAATTCCCTTTTCTGGTGTCTCAAGGCACAGTATGACAGGTCCCTGTTGCCAGAATCTGTTCCCAGGTGAATGCTTTAAGATTTTAGCAGTGTCAGAGAAACTTGGAAAAGATCAGGAGCTTCACGGTAGTGTTCCGAGTTCTAGCTCAAAAGGACAGGAATCCTCTTTACAGATAATAGTATCTGAAAAGAAAAAAACAAACATTTTACTTTTTTTTTTTTTTTTTTCCCATTAAGACGGTCTGTTGCTTGGGGTGACCCGCTTTGTATACATGCTTTATATACAACAATATATTAGTAACTCAGTTTTCCAGCACATGTTGGTGTCCTAGACATTTAATCAAATTCTACTCAAATGCTGTTAGAGCATTGCCTTTCTTTTTTTAGTGTCAATTAGGGATTTTCATATTTTTGCCCCCAGAAATGTTTGCTATATAGCAACTTGTAAGCCTTGGATTGTGTCAGCAGTGTTGAGATGACACACACCAGTTTTGGTGGTTGCTTCCAGCACTGTGCATTTTATAGATGTGCATATTATCCCTTAATCAGGGACAGGCAGTCCTGGGAACAGGACTCGGGAGCTCTGTGATGAGCTTGGTATTGCTGTTGGGGGCAGACATAATTTGGGCACACCTGCATAATTTGGGCCCCCCTGCCAGTCAAGGCTCTTGAGAGGCTGGAAACACAATGTGTGAATCACAAGTTGACTTTAAATGTGAGATAGAGCTATAAAGAACTAGGCTTAGGCTACCACTCTGTTTTACATCACCAGATACCTGTTAGATAACTAGTTTGGTCTTTAGTGTGGATCAGTTAAAGTATTGCATTCTCACTGCTAATCCGAGTTGTTCAGTAAATTCACCATCTAGAAACCAGGTTAAAACTATTTATTTAATAGACAATACCTGGTTTTCACCAGATGTCCAAAACAAGTAATTCAGAATTGATTAGTTTATCTAAAAATGTTGCAACAAAGCTCACAAACTTTCTGCATATTCTATATATATATATATA
>NW_009918314.1:0-210 GCF_000696875.1 Nestor notabilis
AGGACGCTGCTCGCAGGAAGTGTCCAGAGTCCTTCCCCATGGGGCTGGCTGATGGTGTGACCAGTATCCAGCTGGCTCTAACACAGGGCCAAGGGCTAAGGCCGGTTTTCCCCTTCCCTGGGATGTGTCCAGGGCATCCCTGGGGAGCTGGCTGGATGCCTGCATGACCCATCCCGATTGCCCTTGGGCTGGGGAGTGGCGCAGAGCCAG
>NW_009918315.1:0-200 GCF_000696875.1 Nestor notabilis
GCTGTCCTCCGTCCTGGGGAGCTGCCATGGCCCCCATGACTTCCCCCTGCACTGATCAGCCCGCACTGATCTGGATGAACCCATTTCTGGGGTGTCAACCCCCAGGTTTTGCCTGAGGTTTTGAGTCCAGGCACCGCGGTGATGCCTCAGCCCTGCCCCATGCTGGCGCCCTGCTTTGTACTCGCGGTCCCGAGCTTGCA
>NW_009918315.1:231-1366 GCF_000696875.1 Nestor notabilis
TGCCTAGGAAGGGAGCTGAGGACCCAGTTGGAGGGCTTTGTGTCCCTGCCCCAGCACAGGGCTACAGTGCACCCACGGGTGCTCTGTGCCTCTGATGCACAATGGGAGAGAGCTCCTCCTGGCACCCTACACCCTGAGGGGGAGCTCTGGCAGAGGCTGAGCCCCCGGCCCAGCATGTGGAGAGGCTCCAGCCAGGCTCTCGTTATGCTCGGTCCCGCCTGGCTCAGCTTTTGTTTTGTTTTAACAAATCCATGGAGCTGGGGCTGAGCTGGGCGCAGCTGGGTGCGGGGAAGGGAATGTGCTGGGACAGGGGGGCCTGCCCGCGGAGGAACAGCCGCTGTGAAAACACAACATGCTCCTTATGTAAAGCTTTGCCTTGGCAGGGCCAGGCAAGGGCTGATGCTCTTTCCAGCATGGCCAGCTCTGCCTAGACTGTGCCAGACCCATGGATGCCGCTGCTGACACACGTGCCCATCCCGACCCATGGATGCAGCTGCTGACACACGTGCTCATCCCCAGCCCTCACCCTGTGGGTGCTCAGGGTGTCTCCTAATTAGGGGGAGGGGGACAGTTCAGTGTCTTCTGGTGGCCACAACCCAAGAAGGGGGACATCTACCAGCCCATCTTGGGTGGCATGGCAGGGCTGAAGCACTGCTGGTCTATTGCTGTGTGCTGGTGCTGCCTAAGGCTGGGGTCTGGCTTCCCCCAGCACCCCCAGCTCCCCATCGGGGTGCACTGGGGCTGCACCCTGGTGGGTTGAACCCTGATGGGGCTGAGATGCTTCTGTGGGTGATGCAGGGACCTGGGTCAGAGCAAGGGGGGGGATCCCGGAGAAGCACCTGGAGGTGTTGACGAGTGCCAAGGGTTGAATTGGGCATTTGAATTCCCACCACTGCGCTCGGGCCCCTCTCTGAATGAAGCCATCCTGCAGGGGTGGGGGGCAGCCAGCAAGCCCTGGCCCCCTGCCCCTGCCCACACTGGCTGCAGCTCTGCATCACACTGGCTGCAGGCTGTGATGCTGGTGCGGAGCAGTTCGGCACCCCCAGGCAAATACGGCATACCTCCAGGAGAGAAACATTTGCAGGGTCCCTGCCTGCCCTTTGGCTTCAGTGCTCGGCCCTGCTCCCGCTTGCAT
>NW_009918315.1:1474-3022 GCF_000696875.1 Nestor notabilis
CTCGGCGCAGCTCGGCTCGGCTCCTCTCAGCGCAGCAGCAGCCATGCACACCACGCTGCTCGGCCTCCTGGGGCTGGCACTGCTCGGGGCTCTGCATGCTCAGGACACCATCCCCGTGCAAACTGACTTCCAGCAGGACAAGGTGACCCCACATCACCCTGCGTGATGGGAGTTGGGGGTGTCTGGGGGGGATCCCTGCCCTGGAAATGTGTGCAGGGGGTGTTGCAGGTGGATGTGGGGCCAGGGTGGCCCCAACACTGGGAAGGGCAGGGTGGCCTGTGCACATGCAGCCCCCATCCCTGCAGAGCCCCTGTGGCTGGGGTTTGGGGGCGTCAGAGGGGGTGCAGGCGATGCAGGAGCCACGGCTGAGTATGTGTGGGGCTGGGAAATCTGCAGTGTGGAGTGGGTGCGGGTACACAGGGATTCTATTGGGTGGCTGAGAAAAGCAATCTCGGTTTGAGGCAGCCCATGGCAATGGGCCATGGACCCCCCACCCCAACACAGACCCCATTTCCCCAGACCAGGGTCCCAGAAAACCAAGAGCTGCTGTGCTGGGGTGTCCCACACACCTTTCTGCCCTCCCACTCCTGGCTGCTGGCATGCTCAGGGTGCTTGCAGTAACCCTGCAGATAGGCAGCACCCACAGCAGGACACTGGCTGCACATTGGAGTGGCCCAGCCCCACAGCCCTGGGGTCCCACAGAGCTGGGGCAGGGAACATACTGCCTCCTCCTCCAGGGAGTCCCTGGAGCCATCCAGGGAGGTGCTGGGGATGGAGGCACATCCTGCAGGGATGGGGGTCTGGGATGTCCTGCAAGGGTGGTCCCAGCACAGCCCATCTCCAAAGCTGACAGTGTCCCTCTGAGTGCACCAAGCTGGTAGCTCCAGGGACCAGAGTGGGATGAGCTGTGCTGGCCCCGGGGTTCTGACCCCTCATCGAGCTCCCAGATGTATTGAAAAGGCATTTTGGAGCCAGGCAATGCTGTCACGCCCTCCCTGGGCTTGGGGTGGAGAGGAAGGAAACACCCCAAGTGCCGGTCAGTGAAGGGCACATCCTACACCAGGCGTCTCCTGGCTGGTGGGTTTTGTGGGCACCAGGAGCTGCAGCAGCTCCGTGGGGACAAGGACCCAGGGACCCCGTCCTGCAGTGGGGCCGGCAGGGGAGGGGGAGGTGGCCTGGGCTGTGGCTGGCTGGTGGCTGAGGGGCAAGATAGGGTCTGTGTCTGGCTGGTGACTGAGCAGAGTTTGTGTGCAGCTCACGGGGAGGTGGTTCAGCATCGGCCTGGCCTCCAACTCCAACTGGTTCAAGGAGAAGAAGCACCTGATGAAGATGTGCACCACAGTCATCTCTGAGACTGCAGATGGGAACCTGGAAGTCACCTCCACCTACCCCAAGTATAGGCATGGGCAGGGGTGGGGGGTGGGCACTGCTGCCGTGCCTGGGGCTATGTGTGGGCTGCAGCATCCCCACGGTCCCTCATGTTGTGCTCCCCAGGGGTGACCAGTGTGAGAAGAGGAACAGCCTTTACACCAGGACGGAGCAGCCGGG
>NW_009918315.1:3103-3331 GCF_000696875.1 Nestor notabilis
CTCGCCAGAGCACCCAGCACTGAGCTAGGCCCTCCCTGTCCCCCCAGGCTGGGGTAGCAAGCACGACATCCGTGTGGTGGAGACCAACTACGAGGAGTACGCCTTGGTGGCCACCCAGATCTCCAAGAGCACCGGCCCCTCCACCATGATGCTGCTTTACAGTATGTGTGCCCCAGGACCCCCCTGCACCCCTGGGATGTCCTCAGTGGGGGATCTCTCCTGTGGGAG
>NW_009918316.1:0-1397 GCF_000696875.1 Nestor notabilis
CGGGAGCAGGTCTTAGAGCAGCCGCTGGGCAGGGATGGGTGTTCCTGGGAAGGGAGCGTGGATCTGCTTCCGGAGAGGATGAGGAGGGAGGTGGGATACAGCCAATTGCTGTGGCTGCAGCATGTCTCTGTCATATGGAATCCTGGAATGGTTTGTGTTCGAAGAGACTTTAAAGCTCCTCCAGCTCCAACCCCTGCCCCGGGCAGGGACACCTTCCACTAGAGCAGGTTGCTCCAAGCCCCTGTGTCCAAACTGGCCTTGAACACTGCCAGGGATGGGGCAGCCACAGCCTCTCTGGGCAACCCATTCTATGCCTTGGAACTAGATGAGCTTTAAGGTCCCTTCCAAACAAAACCATTTCATGACTCTGTGATCATTCCCCATTGCTCTGAGCCTGCAGCACTGGCCAACCTGCTGAGCACCATCAGCTCCTGGATGTTCCCAGCAGAGCCTTTGTGCCAGGCAAGGTGGGTGCCATGTTAGCAGAGCCCACATGAGGGGAGCTGTGGGACTCTCCCACCCCTGGACTTCAGGAGGTCCCCTCCAGGTCGCATGAGGCTGTAACCACAGTGTGGTTGGCTCAGGGAACGTGTTCCCTCCATGTATGCAGGTCTTCAGCTGCTTGTGGGCTGGAGGAGTGCAGAGGGCTGGATCGAGCCACTTTCCTGTGTGGCTCCATTCACCTTCACCAGCTCCTGGTGGCCATGGTGTGCCATGGCACAGCCCTGCAGCAGCTGATCCTGCTGACCAGAGGTACCTGAATGTGCCTTAGAGCACTTGGAGTCTGTGGTGTTGGGGTTAACCCCATGGCTAAGGCAGTAATGGCAGGAGGTGCTGCAGGGACCCCTTCTCTGAGCTGCTTCTCCAGGCTCCTGCCTGCTCCCCCCAGCAGCACAACATCCAGAGGCTGCTCTGGAGCTGGAATTGGCAGCAGGGAGGAGGCTCTGCCCTGATTTTCATCCTTATCCTCTTGGGAGTCCCCAGACTCGGGTTTGTTCCAGGCTATTATTAGTCTTGGGAGAGGAATCTAAAGGCTGGAGGAGGCCACAAAGGCACCAGACAAAGCAGCAGCGACCTGGAAGGGCTTTAGCAGCACTTGGCAGCTCATTGATCACATCCCAGTGGTGAGGAAAGGCCAGTTCCTTACCCAAGCACAGTGACAGGAGCGGTGGCATTGGGCAACTGAGCAGTGCTCCCATCTGTTGATGTACTGTGGTGGGCCCTGTCTTGGGATCATGGAATGGTTTGGGTTGGAAGGGACCCTAAAGCTCATCCAGTTCCAGCCTCTGCCACAGGCAGGAACACCTTCACCAAAGCAGGTTGCTCCAAGCCCCTGTTTCCAACCTGGCCTTGAACACTGCCAGGGATGGGGCAGCCCCAGCTTCTCCCTTCAAACC
>NW_009918316.1:1673-2899 GCF_000696875.1 Nestor notabilis
CGTCCCTCGGGTGCTGCTGCCCCAGAGCTGGATCAGGGCTGCAGGTGGGTCTCCTCAGAGGGTTAGAACCATCTCCCTCTTCACCTCGGGTGGCTGCTCACACACAGTGACTCCTGCAGCAGGAGGTGATGGGTGGCAGCGGGTCCTGGTGGGGGTGGTGGCGCTGGGCTCTGATCAGTGTTTACTGAGACCACATGTTAGGGTAAAATTAGCTCCTGCCGTGCTGGAGGAGGTTGGTTGTGGCTGATCCTGGGTTGCCCCATGGCCGCTCCGGTGCTGGCAGTGGCGTTCCCTGCGCTGGTGACACTTCCCTTGTCTCCGGCGTGCTGTGCACAGCAGCTCCGTGCTCTCCATGCGGATCCCCCCACAGGAGCAGATGCTCCTGCTGCCTTTGTGGCTTTGGAGAACTGGCTGTTCTCCTCAGGCTCTTCCCACTTAACAACTCCTGGACGGGCTGATCCCAGCCGGACCCTGTGCCATAACACTGGGAATGCTGAAGGAAACTCGAAGCAACTGGTTGCCTCCCAGGGAAGGGGTTGCAGGAGCCAGAAACAGCCGCACTTCCTCCAACAGCATCTGGATTCCACACAGCACCAGGGACACGAACCAGAATGTGCTGGGCTATTGCCGGGAGTGAGCTCCATCCATGGAAGTGGGGCTGGAGGAGCCTCCCCATTGCTGGTGTGGGCGCTGTCTGATGCAGCAAGGTCATCCCAAGAGGGAACCACTGGGTCCTCCAGGTCATTGTTGTGAGAAAGGCTGATGTGCCGAGTTGGAGAATCAGGGAAACCAGCAGCTCTTCAGCACCCACATCCCAGGTGTGGGATCTCCAACATCCCAGATGTGGGATGGGGGACACCCCCCAGCCCCTCTCCAGCTAAGCTGCTCCTGCCTGCTGATGGAGCTGGACACCTTGGCTTTGGACTTTACTGGGTGAAGCTGGTCAGGATTACACTGGAGGGACTTCATGCTGGTCCTCATGGCTTACACCGCTGGTGATGCTCCGCATTGCTCCCTTGGGACCACAGGGTGGGAACCACACGGCACTGGTGTCGTCAGAAGGGAACAAAGCTCCTTCATCGCCACTCCCCAGATGTGCCATGCTTCAAATCCCCACTTGATCTTCAGGTGTTGGTGAAATCCCCAGGGAATGGAGAGAATGGGGGAGACGGGCTGGAGCAGCCTGAGGAGCAGGACTTGGGGTGTTGGGTGAGGAGAAGCTCGCC
>NW_009918316.1:3245-7137 GCF_000696875.1 Nestor notabilis
GAACAACCTGCGCTAGTGGAAGGTGTCCCTGCTTGTGGCAGGGGTTGGAGCTGGAGGAGCTTTGACGTCCCTTCAACACCAACCCTTCCATGATGCTATGACTGGAGGGGCAGGGACCAGCGCATGGTTCCGTGTGGCTGCAGGCAGGTATCCATGGCTGCATATCCATGAAGTCACTGATGGATGGGGGAGATCAGCCTTTGTCCGACGCACGGAGCGACTGCGGGATGTGGAATTCCAGCCCGGTCCCAGGAGCTGGTTCCAATATCAAAGTCATTTCCTGTCCGCGTGTTGGATTCTGAGGCTTCATGATCTTTAAATGCCGAGGCGAGCTGGTGAAGGTGAATATGATCGTTTGGCAGGAAAGGGAGCTTGGAAGAGCCGGGCTGTTGTTGGAGAGGAAGGAAGTGTCTATAGGACACTGGAAAAAGCAGAGCTTGGGAGTGAACAGCTTTAAGCAGCTCCGGTTGCGCGGGGGCTTAACCCGCTGCACTCACCACGTGTGGAGGAGCAGGGGAGGCTGGGGCTGGGAGCGGGAGCCTTGGGAAGGCGGGAGTGGAGCGGGAATCCCATGAGGGATTACTGGGACCGGACCCTCCTGAGGAGCCATCAGTGAGCACCAGGCTCGTGGCCTCTCAGACCTCGTCCATAACTAGGAGCTGGTGGGAGGTTCGTTGTCCTTGTTTGTCCACGAGCATCTGGCAGGAGGGGTTTTGTTGCTGTTTGCTTGTGCTGCGAGGAAATGAGTCCCACTGGAGATTTCCTGGGCTAAATCACAGGTTCTCCTGGATGCAAGTTTGAGCTTTGAGGCTTATGGAATCATAGAAGCACAGGAATAAGGATCAGGAATTGGCTGGACAGTTGCACTCAAAGAGTTGCGGCCAACGGCTCAATGTCCAGGTAGACACCAGTGACCATGGTGTTCCTCAGGGATCACTGTTGGGACTGGCGCTGTTCAATGTCTTTGTGGGTGCCAGGGCTGTTGGATTGAGCACCCTCAGCAAGGCAGTGCTGGCACCGAGCTGCTGGTGCAGTGACACTGGAGGGAAGGGCTGGGATCAGAGGGACCGGGACAGACTGGAGAGGTGGGAACCTCCTGGAGCTCAACCAGGCCAAGGGCAAGGTCCTGCCCCTGGGTCGGGGCAATCCCAGCACAGACCCAGGCTGAGGGGGACAGGCTGGAGCAGCCTGAGGAGCAGGACTTGGGGTGCTGGGTGAGGAGAAGCTCCCCATGACCCCGTCCCAGGGAGGTTGGAAACAGGCTTGGTTCAAGGCCATGTTGGACACAGGGGCTTGGATCAACCTGCTCTAGTGGAAGGT
Organism: Nestor notabilis; assembly: GCF_000696875.1. Lineage (NCBI taxonomy): Eukaryota > Metazoa > Chordata > Aves > Psittaciformes > Psittacidae > Nestor > Nestor notabilis. Next base: position 4,566 of record NW_009918316.1, read on the forward strand.
GTCCCTGCCCGTGGCAGGGGCTTGGAACTGGAGGAGATTTAAGGTCCTTCCAACCCAAACCATTACATGATCCATGAAAAATGGAAGCACTTGCATGTCACTTGGCAATTTTAGCTACAGCTCAGGGGAGCTGCAGCTCCTTGGGCTAAAAGCTGGTCAGAAAGCTCCAAAGGCCCATGTGGCTGTTCCCAAACCCACAAAACCAGGACTGCGACGTGTACCAGCAGACTGGTGTGTGCAGGTGGTGGAAGGAGACTTCACCCCAAGGTTTTCCTTAATGAGCAATTCCTCCTTGCCCTGTAGCCTTCGCGATGTTAAAGGGTGCTGGAGGGCTCTGCACCAGCCCGGGCTTTGCACAGGAGCTGAGTGAGCCCAGCACATGTTCATGATCCTGCTTTTCTGATCGCTGTCACCAACGGGGCCATCTCGATGGCTCCTTTGTGGGCTCCTCCGGGTGGGTTTTGTCCCTTGGGTCTGGAAACATGGGTTCCACAGGGGGGATGGTCCCTCCATGTGTTGGCTCAGCCCAGTGAGAACAGGAACCCAACTCACAAGCTGTAAGACCTTTGTGCCCCATCCCTGGCAGTGCTCAAGGCCAGGTTGGACACAGGGGCTTGGAGCAACCTGCTCTAGTGGAAGGTGTCCCTGCCCGGGGCAGGGGTTGGAACTGGAGGAGCTTTAAGCTTCCTTCCATCCCAAACCAGTCCGATTCCACGTTGAGACCCTCCTCCTAAGCGATGTTTTCTTTGTGTGTGTGGCAACAATGCTCCCTTTGCTTCCATGGAAGGCTGGGATCTATCCATGGCTCACATTCGGGCTGTTGTGACAGGATAACGTATGTTTCCCATATGTTGCTCTGTGCTTGCAGCAAAATAATCCCTACCTATAAAATCTTAAGGCCAAAACCCCTTTGTTAGAGTAGTTCTGGGCTTCTTTCCTTCCAGCCCATTGTGCTGGATGGGTTTCAGGACACACGTCACGGGGTAGATGAAGTAGCGCTGAGCTCTGGGCTAAAGTTCTCCCATAACTCATCCCGGCCTCAGGCACCCGCCTGGCCCAGGACCAGGAGCTCCTTCTGCTGCTGCTGTGCGGCTGCCAGATGGGCTGCAGGCAGGACAGGCAGCCTCCTAAGCCTGACCTGATCTAACCTAACCTGACCTGACCTGACCTAATCTAACCTATCACAACCTAACCTAACCTGACCTAAGCTAACCTACTTAACATAACCGAACCTATCCCAATCTACCTGACCTATCCTCATCTAACCTCACCTAACCTGACCTGACCTGACCTGACCAAACCCAACCTAGTCTAACCTGACCTAACCCAACCTAGTCTAACCTGACCTAACCCAACCTAACCTCACCTAAACTAAGGTAACTTAACATAACCTGAGCTGACCTAACCTAACACAGTCCAACCTACCCAACCTGACCCAACCTACCCAACCCGACGTAACGCCTGTGCTTCTCTCCGCAGCAGCGCGGTGCAGACACTGAAGGCCATGCTGCTCCGTGGTGGCAGCGAGGAGGTGGCCAGGGCTGTGGACAGCACCGGTGCCTGGGACCTGATGGCGAGTCCGGAGAGACACCACGAGGGCATCACCGTGCTGGCCGGGTGAGGAGCTGCCTCCAGGATACTGCCGCTCCTGTCTCCTCTAGCTTCAGCACAGGGGCTGCACTGGGGACACTGGGGGTGGGAGAGCATCCACAGCAAGTGTGTGTGGGGGTGCACCATGAGCTGTGATGCACCAAAGCCCTTGGGGGGGTCTCACTGGCTTCCTGCAGCATCACCGAGGGGTTGTTGGTGGTGGGGCTCTGCCTTGCTGCCCGCAGCCGGGTGGCAGCTTGGTCCCACCATGGTGTGCTGCCATCAGTCCCACCGGGGCTGTGGAGCAGCTCTTGTTATGGAATCATCGAACGGTTTGTGTTGGAAGAGACTTTAAAGCTCCTCCAGCTCCAACCCCCTGCCACGGGCGGTGACCCCTTCCACTAGAGCAGGTTGCTCCAAGCCCCTGTGTCCAACCTGGCCTGGAACACTGCCAGGGATGGGGCAGCCCCAGCTTCTCTGGGCACCCTGTGCCAGCGCCTCAGCCCCCTCACAGGGAAGAGCTCCTGCCCCAGAGCTCATCTCAGTCTCCCCTCTGGCAGGTTAAAGCCATTCCCCTTGTCCTGTCCCTCCATCCCTTGCCCAAAGCCCCTCTCCAGGTTTCCTGGAGCCCCTTTAGGCCCTGGAGCTGCTCTAAGGCGTCACCTTCCGGAGCCTTCTCTTCTCCAGCTGCCCCAGCCCAGCTCTCTCAGCCTGGCTCCAGGGCAGAGCTGCTCCAGCCCTCGCAGCAGCTCCGGGGCCTCCTCTGGCCTCGCTCCAGCAGCTCCATGTCCTCCCTGTCAGCCAAACCTTTTGCTTCCATGTCCCATTGGAGCTCAGGCTCCCTGTTCCCTTCTAACCAAGGATGACACCAAAAGGTCTTGGATGGAAACTCCTTTTTCCTTTCCCTGCTGCTGCAATGTCTCTGCAGTCCATCAGGGATCGCAGCGGCACCAATCCCTGCGGATGGCTGCTGGCCTCTGCC
>NW_009918316.1:7177-7592 GCF_000696875.1 Nestor notabilis
GCTGCCGGCCTCTGCCTCGCCTCCCCATGGCACGAGGCAGCGAGGCCGAGTGGTGGCCACGGCCCATGGTTGGGTCTGGTGGAGCCTGGTTCAGCCAAGGACCTCTCTGTCCCTCCACCCAGTGCCATTAATAGCTCTTGGATGGCTCTGGAGGAGACGAGCAGTTTGGGATTTTCCAGTATTCCCAACAAAATGCTTTATTGAGCCTCCCAAACACTTGAGAGGTTCTCAGCCAAAACAGGAACTGTCTCTTCTGGCCAAGATCTGCTGGTGTGCACCAGGCTCGGCCCTGCCCTGTGCTTCTTCCCGGGCAGGAGGGGACAATGCCGGGCCAGAGCCACCGGCTCCTCAGTGCTGGTGTCACCGGCTGGTTCTGCAGGGCAGGGGCTGCAGGGCGTGACGACAGGCAGCACAG
>NW_009918316.1:7672-8242 GCF_000696875.1 Nestor notabilis
CCCGGGGCAGGGGAAGAGGTGGCACGTGGCTGGAGCGCACTGGGGCAGCCCCCCGGCACAGGGCTTGGTGCCGGCACCCCGCAGACCCCTGGGTGGAGGGACCCCCAGCCTCCTTGAAGCCCCCCCGGGGGTCCAGTGGCCACCAGCAGCCAGCCTGGGTGACACGTGTCTCCTCCTCGCAGCGCCATGGCCCGACACGCTGGCCCCCGCCTGCCCCTGATCGTCAAGAACCTCATCCCAATGCTGAACAGCGTCTTCGACAGCCAGAGGATCACCACCACGGCCTTCTTCGCTGAGGTGAGCAGGGCTTTTCTGTCCCTCCATCCATCCCTCTGTCTGTACATCATCCATCCATCCATCTATATATACACCATCCATCCATCCCTCCATCTATACCTCATCCATCCATCCATTCATCCATCTATGCATCATCCATCCTTCATCTATATATACATCATCCATCCATCCATCCGTCCATCATCCATCCCTCCATCCATCCTCCATTCATACATCATCCCTCCCTCCATCTGTATATACATCATCCATCCATCCATCCCTCCCTCCCTCCCT
>NW_009918317.1:0-1362 GCF_000696875.1 Nestor notabilis
TGGGGAACAGCTAGCAGCAGATAAGCACCAGTAGGACCTAGCAATTGATTTCATCCACCGATCTAACCAGTATTTGCAAACTCTCTTTGCACCAATATTTCTTCTCCGTGTCTTCTCTCCTTTCAATAAGGAATATCTTCAAAGCAGCACAGCTCTGAAACAGCATTATGGGGAGGTGACCAGCATTAACCCCTACAGGGTCAGTGAAGGTGACCTGTGAAGGTCACCAAAATGCCCACGCTCTGGATAAAAAGGACTTCACACAAGACACAGAAAAATCCTCCCAGCCCTCCCAAGCTCTGCGTTTGCTGTGTGGTTTAGACACCACCAAGCACTTAGTTGCCTACTCCTTGCTCTAGCTAGCAGACTAAGTGTGCTTGGCAGCACAAGCACTAAACAGAGTGGGGGTAGGGGTTAGGTGCTCGCCAGACCTGAACAGATCCAGTGAGCAAACATGTAAACATGTTCATTTATCAGATAATATAAGCAGTGTGTGCTAAAATTTGTGGAGCTCATTAAATGTCTGAAACCAACTTCAACATCTGTGCTTGGTTCAGATGAGACTTCGCCATTCAGTGCCTGGGTAAGAAAATGCAATAAGTAAAAGGCTTTCAGATGTTCCCAGAGAGCCCATGCTTGGGAGCAGGATCACTCTGGCATGATTTTAAAGACCCTGAAACTCCCTTCTGTAACTTTCACGGATACCTCTGGCTATGGTTGTTTAAATTGCAGAATAGTGTGAAATTGTATTTTATGTTCCAGATTCACTCTTTAACTAATCACCTTCAAGACAATGTGTCTGATTCAGAATTCATGACAAAAATAGAGTTTTGAGAGAAATACTCACTTAATTACTCCATACTCCCATAGGTGTTGCTATTCATGTTTGTACAACCCTACATTACTCACAATTAACATCCACTACTGAAGTCGCCAAGAATAGCTATTTTATGATCATACCAGAGGGATATTTTTCCTCCTTCTCACAAAAAGTGGTCCAAGCAGCATGTTTCATTTCTTGCAAGGAAACTGAATCCTTGTAATATGTGAATAGGCAATGTCAAGAGTGGGAACTGTTGTCGTTGTGGAGGACACCTTATTATGAGTTTATAAATACCCAACTAAAATCAGGTCCTCATTAGGCTTCAGACAACACAACATGCTGCCATCGGCTACCTGCTGCTGTCTGTGCAGTTTAATTAGGCAAGTCCAGAAGAGGAAATGGAAATGCCAGGGGAAAGTGCCCAAGTCATTAGATTTCACCTCGAGGCCCAGCCAGAAATACTACTGTGAAACAGGTCTGTAGGAACTGTGAGGAATGAGCCATTCTGCATTGCTGTTGACGCTGCCGTGTGTTTTATC
>NW_009918318.1:0-206 GCF_000696875.1 Nestor notabilis
CAGCCCCAGCACCGCCGCCGCAGGCTCCCCCCCCACTGCATCAGCATTGTGCTCCCTAATCGCTGCTGACAGGCACCCGAAATGGATGGTTTCAGCACAGTGGGGCCACACTGGGGCTGCTTGGCCCCAGCTGGAGCGATGCTGAGGGGCTGGAGCTGCCCTGTTCACCCACAGGCACGAAACCGCGGTTCCAACCGGCCCCCCCC
>NW_009918318.1:223-17996 GCF_000696875.1 Nestor notabilis
ATCTCAGGGTTGAGGGGCATTGAGTACATGGCGCCCACTGCGAGGACAACGCTGGTGCTCAAACATCTCCCCTGGTCCTGCCCAGAGCATCCTTCCTGCAGGCAGGGCTCCAGTTGCATTGAGATAAGCCCTGAGGTTGTCCCTATGGCAAGTGGAGCTGCAGAGTGGCTGGGGCCTGCTGCTGTCCCCCCCACATACAGTCACCTCCCACCTCCGCAGCAGAAATGCTGCTGCACCACCAAGAAGGCTCCTTTTGCTCCTGTGACTTCTCTGGTTTAATCTACCCCAGCGACAAGGATCATTTTGCCACCCTCCAGGTTCATGGCATCGATCACTTCTCTGTGGCCAGACACGTAACGTGCTCCCCGAGCTCCCCCAGCCCCTGCTAATGTGGTGAAGCTGAAATCCAGCAGGAACTTGGGTGGGAGCTGGCTCATGTCCCACGTGTGCTGCAGCCGCTGAGGGCAGGTGACCGCACAGCGCTCAAAAAGCTTTTAACATCGTCATTAGCAGAGAGAGGTTGGTGTCAGTCACCAGGAGGAACGTTTCACTCCGGATTCACTCCCTGGAGACCTGGCATTTCCTATGCAAAGAGATTCTCTGAACTCCACAAAGATGCTGCCAGTACCTGCTCGCTGACAGAAGTACCCCAGCAGCAGCCCTGTGCTCCGTGGGGACCGGGAGAGGGCACGTGCTGGGGTAGAGCTGCACGTGGCTTTGCCACGGGCAGGCAGAGCATGGGACGGGCACGAAAACCCAACCATGGGGCCAGTGTTGTCCCAGATACCAGCTGGGCAAGGACCAACCTCACCCGTCGGGAAGCAGAGGTGAGTGCTGCAACCATCATCTCCTTCGCTCCCTCCTTTCACACATGGAGGGAACATTTTCAAGAGCCTCCTCTCTCCCCGCAGAGCTCTGGCTTTGCATTTTGCAGCTGAAGCACTAAGTCATCCGGTGCAAAACGTAAGGCCATATTTCTTGTAAGATCTCTTGAGCTCCTCAAGCAGCAGCCACTTAAGCAGCCCTTGCTGGGGCGCAGTGAGACACCGGCTGCTCGAGCTGGTAGGACCAGGTTTATGGGGACAGGACATTGATCTGCCTCATCGCCGCGCTGATGAATAGCTCTGTTTTACCCGTGTCAGGCTCCAGCAAAGCAGAGGATGAACAGCTAAAGCTGCGCTTGAGCCCACACACTCCATTTAGCCGGGAGATGACTCAGATGAGGCTCTTTGTGCGGGTGGAGGTGACGATGAAGCACGAGGGTATGGAAGCGAGTGGGGGCTCTGCTCTCCCCACCGGCCACCGGGGAGGACGGACCCTCCTCACCCTCTGTTACCCTGTTTTGCTGCAGGACAGTCCCGGGGGATCCTCATACAGTGGATAAGGCCGTGGGTGGCACCAAGCCATCACTTATTAAATACCTTTTACCCCATTGCACATCACACCCCATCTCAGACAGCAGCAGCGCAGCCACCGATGTGTGCGCAGGATGGCCATGACCACCCTGTCCTTCCTCCTGCAGACACCACAGGCAGCTCCAGGGATGCAGAAGCAGGAATACAGCCCCAGGGATGCATCTTCAGGGACGTAGCTCCAGGGATTCAGCCCCAAGGATTCAGCCCCTCCTGGCATTCCCAGGCTGTAGCAGGATGAGCAACATCTCCCAGACCATTTCGCAATTCCAACCAAGGCTTCAGGAAGGACAGACACCCAAGTCAGAAAGCCCAGTGCACGTTCTGCCTGCTCTCTGCCCCGAACGCCCGCTGCGGAGCTGCCCAGGGCGCCCACCCCACACACGCTGCCCCTGCCTCTCCCCCAGCAGCACCACACGTGGCAGGGGCAGCAGCTTCCCCCGGAGCCACCCAGGGCAGCCTCAGCTCCTGAACAAAAGCCACTTCTCGTGTGCAGCTCGTTTCCTGGCAGAGTTAATGGCCTGAGCTCCTCTGGGGATGCAGCGCTTGTGAAGCCGAGCAGCGGGAGGGAACGGAGCCCTTATTTCCCTGCAGAGATCAGCTCTTTAAACAAGCCAAGAACTTTAATTCTATTTCTCTTTTTTTCGCAGGTTTTGCAAGGGTATCTTGTTCTCCAGAATTGCATCCGCCTCCAGCCCCACTTAGAGCTGCCAAAGCTTGTGCTTCCCCCGGGACCAGCCTGCGAGCAGTGGAGATGGATGAGCTGACATGGGCATGACTTCACCCCTGCTGTCCTGCTGCCGGAGCCGGAGGAGCGGGGGGCTGTCGTCATTCCCAGAGCCACCCCCTTGTGCGGGCAGCCCCACCAGCCCCCTTGGATCAACCACATGGAGCACTGCCCTATGGAGCTGCAGCCCCAACGCCAGAGGCAAGGCTGGATGTGGTCCTTGCGCTGAGCAGCCCTGCGAGCAGCGGCAAAGCCTGGAGCAGCGGCACATGGCTCCAAGCTCTAACTCTGCTCCCTCTGCGTGGACCCAGCCCCATGATCACTCCTGTTTTAACCCATGAAGGGCTCATTCCCCCTCTGAAAAGCCTTCTGGCAATCAGTGCGAGGCACTAAACTGTCCGTGCAGGGTTTCCCTCCCCTCTTCCACACATCTAAGCAGGTCATTACCTCACCGTGAGTCTCAGTTCCTCCTGGAAAACAGTATTTGCTGCTGGCCCTGTGCTTGGGGAACACAGACAAATGTTCCCAAAACCACCATAACCTTCAACGGCAAGAAATCAGTGCCCCTGCCTCGCTCACACCCTGGGGGTTTGCAGCCCCCCCTCTTGCTTGGAGGCTGCTGTGGGAACAAATGTCTTGGGCTGATTTATCCTGCACATTGGCATTGCAGATTAACACAAGCGATGGAAGGGAGCAGGAGCCAGGCAATAAATCACAGTACATGGCTCCAGCCCTGCTGTGGGCTCTGCCCACTGCTACTAAAGGTGCTGCTGGTCACCATGGTCCCGGTGGGGTGAATGCTGGAGGCTTGGAGCTGCTTTCACATCCCAGGCTCCAGGGAGGGTGGACACGGGGCTCCCGGCATTATCCCGACTGTGCTCCCAGCCAGCCCCGAGCAGGTGACAATGTGGGACAAGGATTCAGGCTCAGCAGGTTTCCCACTTCCCATCTTTGCTCTGTCCCACATCCAAGCCAACCTGAATCCCCGCCAGCGAGGGCTGTCTTGTGGGATGTGGGACATGACAGCCTTGAACTCAAGGATGTCTGCCTTGCAAAGCACAGCACAAAGGCATCTGAATGGGCTTTTGATGAGCTCCCAGCAGGATAAAGGAGCTTCCATGACCCCACTCCAGCTCCCGAGCGGGCTCATCAGTACTCCAGCCACTGCTGCACCCTGCAGCGCTCACCTCGCACGTCCCTCACACGTGTCAGGCACTTAATGTCACCCCTGGAGAAAGGAGGGTCTGTGCCCCTGACACTCCTTTTGGTGTCCAGCCACCAACACCCGGCAGGGGAGGAAAGCAGAGCCAACAGGTGAAGCCTCAGCCCTGCAGTCACGTATCGTAAGGATGGGCATTGACCGGGGGAGATTTCTGCCCCAAACCAGCCTCCAAACCCACAAACTTCTTGTTCTGCCCCAAATTGCAGCAGGTCCCGGCTGTGGGGCTGCCTCTGAGGGTGTCATTAGTGGGTGTAATGAGCTGGGGATAATTGCTGCCTCTGGGACACAATTAACTCCTTCCTGCCCTGGCCCAGCTGGGGCTTGTGTTTCCCAGGAGAGCAGTTCCCCATCCCAGCTTCCTTAGAAAACGTACATCCCTCTTCCTTCCCAACGGGAGCCTTCTGAATCACAGCCTGACAAGCGAAGCACCGGTGTGTGGCGATGATTTAGATTCGGGATATATCTGGAATGTAGGATTTATTTCAGGTATATGAGGTACTAAGTGAAGGCAGGAGCAATCAGTGTGGAAATCAGTCACACTTGGTGATAATGGGGTTTGAAGCAGGTCGGTGCAGCTGGCTGGTGGGCAGCCCTGAAAGCCCCACTCCCATGGGACCAGGCAAGCACAAGGAGTTACTGGTGTCATTTAGGGATGCAGGGACACAGCCCTGGAGGAGGCGATGACACTGGGGCACTGCCAGGGTGACACAACCACCAGCAGAAAGGTCTGTGTTGAACAACAGGACAGGAATCCCCTTGAACCCAGCAATGCCCAAAGAGCTGCTCCAAACCCATGCACCCTCCATCACCCACAAGGTCCCATCTGGAAGCAGCAGAAGCAGGCGCAGAGTCCATCCTCCTTCCCATCCCTGTGGTGGTTTCCTCTGCAGCAAATGACTGTTTCCGAGATGCAGTAGATGTGAAATATGAAGACAGAAATTGCCAGAGACTTTTAATTTGGGTTCTGCCAATTTCTCTGTTCCAGCTATTGATTCTCCATAAAGATGAGTCCCTGCTCCCGCCTCTCACTGACAGGCACTATCTGGGTGTTTTGCCTACCCCAAGAGTGGAAATATATGTTTTATTAAGTGTCAGATCTCACTAATGAGAAGAGGGAGGAAAATCAATTGTCTGCTTCTGTCTGGAGCTCAACGACAGGACTAACGAGTTCTTTATTTTGATGCTGTGGCCAGGACAGGGCACAACGACAAACGTGGCAGACAAGAGCTGTCAGCTCCGCTGCAGAGAGCTCAGCTGATGGGAGAGGGGGGAAAAGGTGCTTCAAACACCTTTGGGTTTGTATTAATGCAAAGAGGTTCGTGGAGTGCTATAAACTCTGGTGGTTGAATCGATCCCTGGTGCAAAGCTGCTGAAAACAGTAAAGTTTCACCTGCAGGCTATAAGCAGGTTTAAATTCATATTCCTAAACCCAAGACAGCAGCTTGGGCAGGTATTCAGAGCAGGGGCGGCCAAAGGGATCCCATTTTTCCATGCTAAATTTGGGATGAAGTTTATTGTTCATGACAGTGAGTACAAGCAAGCTCAGTGCGAAGTCTCCTCACAACGCCAGTGATAAACCCTGAGCACAGGTGACCTCCAGACCCTGCCAAAGTGAGGAGAAAAGCCCAGGACCTCACCTCTGCTGTGTGAGATGCTGCACTCGGCTCTGCAGCACTTGCATCTTCCACCTCCAGCCTTTTCAGGTCAGTTCCGGGGCACAGGAGCACGGTGAGCAGCCCGGAGCGCGCCAGCTCGAGGGCAGACGTGCTCCATAGAGACTTCTTGCATAGAAAGACACCAGCACATCTCCAGAAGCTTAACCCCGGCCCCAGGCACTGGCCATGGCTGGAACAGGAGGTGAGGTTACCTGGACCTCCACAGGGCTCCTCCTACATCCTTAAGCCCTGACACCACCACGGCCAAGGGAAAGGGAGAGATCCAACTCCCAGCACACACAACCCTGACGACAGGATCGGGATGCGTGACATGAGCTTCCTGCAGAAACCTGGCATTAATACCCACCCCCTGCCCCCCGCCATCAACCTGCTGTCATTCGTATTTGTTCTCTTCCTTGTCTGCTAGAAATCACACCTGACAACTGCCTAGTTAATCTCTTGGCAGCTGTGGAATGAGATGGTAAGCTCCAGCTGCCTTGAGAAGATGCACTGATTTCTTAGGATGACAGGTCGCTTCCTCCCCTGATGCTCCAGCAGGAGCTCTGGGCCGCTCTGGCGGATCTTGCCTATCACTCAATTAAAAAGGCTTAGCAGGGAGGCACCAGGTGAGCACATGCGGCAGCGTTAAGGCTAAGCCCTGACCCAAATATCTAATCACAGGGAGTATGAAGGCACCTTCAAGACACAGGAGGCCTGGCCAGGTTGCTGATGAACATGCCAGGCATGTATTGAGCTTGCAAACCAGGTGAGCCAGTCTCTTCTCCACAACCAACTGGCCAGTCGTGCGGCAAAGCAGAGCAGGAAAAGCTCTTCCCACTCAAAAGGTAGTTTGCTGCACTTAATGGAGCAGTACATATTCTATTTCAACATATCTCTAATAAGGATTGTGTGTTTCAGCTCACAAAACTCCTGACACTTGGTGGAACAGCCTTATCTCACTGTGGAGAGCAAAGCCCTGGCGTGTGTTTGGCATCAGATGTAAAGACTGCAAAATCACCTTTGATAAGAGAAAATACCCCCACCCACAGCATTCCATGGAGCCCAGCAGATGCCATGAGTGCCTCAGGATTCCTGATGCTTTGCCAGGCAAATATTAACTTCTGTAAAGCAGCAAAGAGCAACGCTGAAGCGCATCTGTGGGTATCCCAGGTCCCTCCACACATGACTTCAAGGTTTCCCAGGATGGAGCCAGCTTTCCTGCTCAGTGCTGTGCTCACTACGCCTTGTGCTGAGGTAGCATTTACCGTTTCCTGGCTGTCATAGAATGGTTAGACTTGGAAGAGGCCTTAAAGAGAGTTGGAAGGGACCTTAAAGGGTCCCGTTGCTACTTCATCTCTGTCTGCAGAGACTCGGCTCGAGGCCACGTCCCTGTAGTTTGCTGCTGAGGTCCAGGTTTGGCAAAAGAGAACAGAGCTTTAAACCAACCCACAGCAGCTCAGTGGCTCCTTGGAACTGGGGCGCATGGAACACTGAAGCTGCTGCCTGGTTCCATGGAGCAGAGGTGCAACAGGATGGAGGAGCAATGGGAATGTCTCGTAGGGGGAAGCAAAGCTTTGGAAATCACATGAACACAAACCTGCAGTGCTCAGAACACCCAAATCCACTGCACCGGGAGCAGCATCACGCTGAGATCACAAGAGCCGGGCGTTCCGTGCGGCTTGTGTTCCATGTACGAGCTGCTGGTGGAATCAAGGAGGCAGAGGGACAGCGTTGCGGTGACCCTCCCCCCAGACACACACATCCCGCCGGGTGTTCCCGCACCCACCGGGAACCGCGTTTCCTCCGGGACCAGAGAAGCAGTTTATGAGGTGAAGGTACAAATGATTAGTCCTGTAGACTGTTGGGGTATGTCCCTGTAAATGGGGATACAGGCTGAAAGGTTGAGAGCTGGGCTGGCTCAGCCTGGAGAAGAGAAGGCTCCTTTAGGGGAGCCCTTAGAGCAGCTCCAGTGCCTAAAGGGGTTACAAGAAACCTGGAGAGGGGCTTTGGACAAGGGATGTAGGGACAGGACAAAGGGAATGGCTTTAACCTGCCAGAGGGGAGATTGAGATGAGCTCTGGAGCAGAAGCTCTTCCCTGGGAGGGTGCTGAGGCGCTGGCACAGGGTGCCCAGAGAAGCTGTGGCTGCCCCATCCCTGGCAGTGTTCAAGGCCAGGTTGGACACAGGAGCTTGGAGCAACCTGCTCTAGTGGAAGGTGTCCCTGCCCGGGGCAGGGGTTGGAGCTGGAGGAGCTTTGAGGTCCCTTCAACACAAATCACTCTGTGATGTTTTCATTAAACCACTGCCACCAGCAGCAAAAAGCATCACAGTGAAAAGCAGAGGCTTGAGGGGAGATGGTGGATGCTGAGGGCCCCGGCCCAGGACCACATACCATACTGCGTCACCATGGCAACCGGGATGGCAACCGGGATGGCAACCGGGATGGCAACCAGGGCAGTGGGAGGAAGCCACAGCTCTGGGCTTGAGCTGTGGGAAAGTGTTGGGGTGCCCTGACTCCCCTCGGTGCCCCCGGCTGCTGTGGGTGCCTCCTTCCATCCTGTCCAGACTCTGGGTGACCCCAAGGCAACGCAGCCCCAGCTTGGGCGATTCCCTCCTCCTGGCTCCAGACACAGTGCAGCTACTGGGAAACCAGCCGTTTCTGGCAAGGAAAACAAGGCATATAAAAACAGAGAGGGAAAACACGCACAATCCCAGCTCTGTCCGTGGGCAAACAGGCTGCTGCGGAGAGTCAAATCACTCTGAGAGCGGGGTACCACAACCCGGTGCATGTGCTGTCCCTCATGTGCTCCACACAGGGATGCTGGGAGCGGGCTCTGCTCTGGGTTAGGAGGGTTTTGGTGTGTGGAATGAAAAAAGGGAGAGGAAATTCCGCTTGTTTCTGAAGCTGACAGCTCCCTGGGATAAAAGGTTGCTGTGAATGAGTGAATTAGTATAAATTGCAGCGCAGCTAAAGGCCAGACAGCTGAAAGGTTTACAAACACTTGAAACCCCTCCAAGGAAGTGTTATTAGTTCTGTTCTGTGTTTGGGGAAAATGAGGCTAAGAAAAATGGCTCTGTCAATCAGATACCACCATCCAGCTCCTACCAGACATCAAAGAATTAAAACACCTCAGTTAGATACAAGAACTTAAATATAAGCAGAAAATCACATAGGAGGAGAGTTACCTGTTGCTGGATTGTATCAGCACAGGCTGAGTGGGCACACAGAAATCTTACTTCCAGGTTTCCCTGTTTCTTTCTTTTTCAGATCAAGTGAGTTCAGCTTGTGAAAGCCACGGTCGCGATGTCAAGCTGGGTTCTCATGATGGTATCACCAGCAACAGGGACACAGGCATTTATTTAACTGATTTCTGTTTATGAGACATAAGCTGTAGGAGCACAACAGAGAAACCCCTTTGCCCCAGCACCATCAACCAGGGCAAGTATTTGCCAGCAAATGAGACAGCTAAGACTGAGACAGAAGATAAGGCATTGCAAGGACCCCCTAAACACCTTCTTAACAGCCAACTGTGACCTGTTCACAGTTGCTTTGCATGTGTTTCATTCTCTTACTGTACATTGTTTAGACACTAACACTACATCCTACAAGAAAGCAAGTAGATATCGTGGTCCAAGGTGATGATACAAGCTAAAATCTAAGAAAGGGAGAGCAATACAGCACTGAAAACACCAGGTTATGGCTGTCAGTCCACTGTTGAAGGTAGAGGAGCAAGGAAAAGCACCAGCTTTCCTCTCGAAAGCTGTTGTGCGGCAGCACTCGGTGTATTGCGTGGTTCTGGCTGCTGAATCCCAGCTCACGTGGGGGGAAGAGGGTTAATTTGAATCACCAAGGTGATTATGTAGCTGCAGAACTGGGTTAGAGGATGGGTCTCAAACCTCAACAACCTGGCAGATTACAGAGAGAGAAAAACAGACCTCTCCAGAGATGTAGAAGAATGGAAAGAAATTGCTTACAGGAGTACAAAGGCATCTAATTAGAATGGAACAGAAGATAATAAGATACAGAGGAATTTTGGCAGAGTATATCAGAGAATAGTTCCTGACAGTGAATGTTATTAAGCAGAGGTAGAAACACTCAAAAGGGGGAGGGTAGAAGGAGCCCAGGTAGTTGGAATACGGAAAAGTAGACTACACAAAACGTCAGAGATCGTACAACTAGAAAGGAAAATTCCTCTGGAACTACACGGAGTCTCAGAGCTGTTTCCCATCTACAACTGATAAGCTAAGCTTGAAGAGAGTCACGGCCTCGGTTGTGCTCCCTCACAGCTGCTTTTCCTATGGTCACCAATGTTGTTATTGCTGTTTCCTTACGCAGCAACTGAGCTTCGGAATCATGGCTGCGATTTCCAGCGAGCCTGAAAGCAGCTCGGAGCGCACCGCGCGCAGGGAGGAACAAGGCAGGGCCAGCTGGGAGCTGTACCTGCGAAGGAGGAGCCTCATCCAGCAGTTCCTGCGCTCCAGCCTGAGCCTCCACTACCTCCAGCAGCAGCAGGACAAGGTTCACCTGCTGAAGAGGTGTTCCTTTTACTTGGATATTGAGCCCAAACACGTGAACTTGAGAGACCAGAACCATGCGACGCATCGCACCGAGATCCTGCAGCTCATAGACCAGCAGCGGCTCCAGAGGACGCGGAAGGTGGGAAAAACCCAGACCAAAATCCAGCTGTTGCTTCTAACGGAGCTGTTGGAACAGCTGCAACAAGGTTGGGAGGAGCTGAGCTTCTATGTAAAGGCCTGTGACATGCTAACTTTCCTCTCCCAGTGGGACACGATTAGGCAGAAACTGTCCAAGCTCACCGGGTTTATGGAAACTCTCCTTTCCTTGGAATTTCCAGGGAAGATCTGTGTCAAGCACAGCCTGGTGTCCCATGCGGACCTTACAGGTACCAGACCCCCCAGCATTAAGCTTTCCCTCTACACCAAGATGCCAGTGGTTTTTGATCGCAAAGAATCTTTTGCACACAAGAACTGGGCCAGGCTCAAGTGGTTTACTGAGAACCGAGAGTCACAGCTGGAACAGTGCGAGCTGAGCTTTAACTTGCTGACAGTCGGGGTGGAAGTGGGACTCGGTAGGACCCACCAAGTCAGCTCCAACTCGTGCATAGTCCCGGACCTGAAGCCTGGCAGGTCATACGAGTTCACCATCAGAAGATCACCCGAACGTACGCTTGTGTTCGAAGAGTGGCACGACACCATCATTCTGACAACTTACACCGCAGCAGACAGGGAGAGCAGCACTTGTGCACCAGAAGGATGACGTGACACACAGGAACGTGCTTCTCATTTTATGCATTTGAAGCTATATTAGTGAGAACTATTAAAGGCAAACCTTATTTTTAAGTATGAGGAGTAAACCTGAACTTGTTCTTGTTTTCAACAAGAGTTTTACAAATGGCTTCTCCAAATCCTTCCAGGTTCCAACCTTCTCACACTAAACAACGTCCTTTGGCAGTGCTCAGGACTCAACACTTCCCCCTGCCAGAACTCACAGGTGGGAGCAGCGAGAAGCAGGCAGACACCTTGGAATTAGATGATCTTTAAGGTGCTTTCCAACCCAAACCATTCTATGAGTCTATGCAAAGCATAGGATATAGAAGTATCTCCATCACCCAGGGCTGTCCATCCGTCGAAAGATGCCCCGTGCCAGCTCTTGCAGCTGTTTTGTTTCTCCCTCCTCCCCTCTAAAACACCTGAACTGAATCCTAAGCTCTCAAATCACTCACCTTGACTTATCTCCATCTCTGGTTCCTCTCACCCTCTACACACTGGCATGTCCTGCAGTTAACGCAGAACCATTTGCTTCAGTCCATACAGAGCCATCCCCACACAGATTCCAGACAAACCATCACAGAAACAGAGATTTTAGTAATAAAATTTATTATTTAAATAAATCAAAATCATTTTTACAATTATGGCTTAAATATAAAAGAAAAAAAGGAATGTTTGAGGTTCATTCTTATAAACGGTAGAAGCAGGTAAAAATATCTGTATCCAAAACATCATTTGAGGTTTGCTGCAAGTCACAGACGTACAAAAGATAAAAACCTGCCCCATCTAAAGTTCCTCGATTTCACACTTCATGACTCGTAACATTTCATTTCTATTTAAAAAACCCCAACTATTATTGCAGTAAATTGATTGTCCTACACACATCTGCCCAAACCCTCAAGAACAGTCCTATGGGGCCTCTCCTTTGCCAGCCAAGGAGAGGTTTCCTTGTTCTGGGTGCCTGTGAGGTCAGTGGGAGGACACAGGGTGATGGCTGCAACGCCATGGACCATCACAGGCTGACGCCTGGCACATTGCTTCCTGCTTGCACAGGTTCCCCTGATTCAATTCAGGCCCAAGCTCTAGCTACTGCGGAGGAAATTAAGTTTTCCTGTTGGATGAATCCACATTTGTGTCGTGCAACAAGGTTCTTTTGTCTGTGAGCTGCAGAAAACGTAGGGCCTGTGATCAGACAGTGCCCTGTGCTGCCAGTGGATTCCCATTGGAATACCAAAGGTTTGGTAACTGAAGAATATGTGCTTCAACATAACAATTCTTTCAGAAGTAAATTCCAAGCTCTGTGTGCAAATGAAACTGGACTACTTGGAACTCTCTTTTCTCTATTTCGATGATTCTCTCTATCCATGAGCACAAGGACGAGGACACGATTTTCAGCTGTCATTAACAGTCTATAAAAAGTTGGATTAATTGCACTTCCAGCTATCCCTGACTCCTGCAGCTGCAGGACCAACTCTACAGGAACCTGCTCACAGCCCAAGCAGCCCAAGAGTCCAGCCCAGCTCGGGGGGCCTAGGGCAGCGTTTTCAAACAATACCCATATAATGCATCCTCAGAGGGAACAAGATGATGAATATTGTCTTGCAGCACAGAGGTGACCAAGCAAAGCATCTCATGACCCTCCAAGGGGCAGCAGTAAATATTTTTTCCCCACTGAGGGCAAGGGAGGTGCTTTGTGAGGTCTCCTTCTTGGTCTATACAAACACACGGGCAAGCCCCACACAGCAGCACCGGACTAAGCCACCACTCTTGGGGCGAGTTGCCTCGTTTGTGTTACATGGAATGAAATAGCCAGCACAAACCACCAGGGAGGAGCCTCCACACTGTCATTAGATCATGAAAATGACACCCGCTGGTTCTAAAGAGACCAAAGTGGCTTTGTTAGAATAATGCTGGCCCCATGCTGAAGTATTTATCCCAACAGCTCCAGCATCTTTTGCAGTTCTCCACGTCACTTTGGAGACACATGGTTGCATTTCAATAGTCCACAAAAAAATCCCATGCAAACTTATTTTGGAATTGCAAAATCCAGGCTGGCGCAGAAGAAAATCCCAACCAGGATGACTTCAAAGAGGAACAATGAACTTTGCATCTTACCTGCTTTTACCAAGCAGCTTTAGAACCAGCAGGAGATACTTCCTATGGGTTTTGGTCCCTCATGGAATCACCAGCCATATGCCTGTTGTTACACTTCAGGAAGGCAAGAGCAAGCCTGGGTGGGCTCTTGCATACAGATCAAACCCACCAGATGCAGAAGTGCAGGAAGGTAGTTTAAAATAAGAGAACAACAGAATTTCTCCATAGGTCCTTGAGTCAAGTCTAACACAATCATGAGAAGAAACACAGCGTTAAAGAAGGACTTTTCCAGACACAGCGCTTCCTTATTGCACATTCCTCCACACTGGGAAGAGCCATGCTGCATTTTCAGTTGCAAACACAGAATTCATCCCTGCCGTGGTGCTGTGAAGTCCTGGGGACCCCTCGCTTGCACCAAGCAGGACTCGTGTCCCAGCACAGTATATACTTGGTCTAAAACCACCATGACCGCATCTTGGCTCCATCCCATGAGAACATCTAGAGACAGCCGCACGCGTGGTCTTGGGGAGAGCTGAGGCAGGCACTTCATACATTCAGGATTGAAATGAGATAAAAGACCCTCTCCCTCAAAACTACCATGCTTCAAAAAGCAGCTCCATGATTCAGAAGAGAGCTCTACACCTGCGTCAGCCACACGTTACTGGGCGAAAGCAGCCTGCTCTAGTGAATCACAGCTTCCAGTGCACAGCAGTTTGGCTACTTACAATAACAAAAGTACATTATACACATATAAGCTGTGGGCACATTGATCACTTCCCCAATTTCACTGCTTGCAAAAACCCAGGCCATAAAACTGTGAAACAAATTCACAGACTTAAAAGTTAATAAATTAGAAGCAGCTTTAAAAAAAACGTGGGGTAGGAAAAGGGGGCCTTTCCCAGGAGGAGATCCCAAATGAAACCCAGAAGAGATTAAAACACGCTTACAAATGCCAATGTTTCCTGGAAGGAGTGGTCCTTGCCTTACATTAATGTTACACTGCTGAGGACAACCTCCTTTGTACAAAGAAGAAGTAAATCTATTTACAGAATCATCTTGGCCTTTGCTCTGTGCTATTTACACGCTCAGAGAACAGCGTTTTGGCTAAACAAAGAGTGGAACATGGTTCTCTTTGCTTTCTTCCTTCACTTAAAAAACAACAATAAAAAAAACCACATTGGTTTTCTGCTTTGAGAAACTAGAAGCCTTAAAAATCCCCTGGCCTTGGTTTTAAAAGGAGCAGTAGCACTCAGCAGCTTTGGTCCTCTATGGCAAACAGCAGCTTGCTGCGTGGCTCCATTGCGTGCAGGAGTTCCACCCTCGGCGAATGGACTGAGCATTTGGTCCCCAAAGCAGAGCTAAGCTGGCAGGTAGGATGGATGCTCCGCTGAGCATCTTCTGGTTAAAAAAATAGCATCATCATCAATAAAGTCACCCCCCATCCATCCGTGTCCAATGGTTTTTGGTTTGCTAGAGCTGAAAGTTCCTATCCAAGGTTGCACTGATTTAAAAACCCCAAGATGCCAAAGCACGCGCTGAAGCGGAGCTGTGGCTGTGCAGGGAGCATCCTGCACACGGCATCTGGCTCCACGGGTGACTCAATAATGGAAAGATTCCGTCCTTCCCAAGGCACACGAAACGCAGTTCAGGTAGAGAGGGAGGAGCTCATGGAGGTACAGCCCATCCTCACCGGCGGAAGGCTGAAGTCTTCGTGACTGAGATCCCATGGGCTGTAGTGTAGCAGTTTTGCTGCCTGTAATGCTGGAGCAGTCTCCTCCACAAAGGGTTGCACTCCAGGAGGTACCGGTTCCCTGGTGGCACAAAGTGGGAGCAGCGGGTTAATGGCCAGACGAAGCTTGAACAACATCACGGACCAGTCACGGAAATTCCTGCCTGGACCTTCTAGCCTGACGGTGCTGGATAACTCACAGGGACATCTCCTTCAGCCAGAGCTCTGCGAGATCCCCGCTCCCTTTTCAGTGCTGTCATATCTGTGAGCAGCTTCCCAACTCGTGATTAGGAGGAAACTAAGCAGCCAAATTCTGTTAGGAGATTGCTCCAGCATGCAAGCGACAGAAACCATGTGGTCCCAAGCAGAGGGTGAGAAAAACAATAGTACACATTGCATATGAGCTGTGCACGATCTCCACTTTCCAGATTGCCCAGACAGACCAGTTTCAAACCCATAGATGCTCTAAAGGGTAGAAGAATAAAGCAAGACCATCAGTTGTACCAGTCTGGACTTCCACCCCTTTATCATAGAATGGTTTGGGTTGGAAAGGACCTTAAGATGATCTAGTTGCAACCCCCTGCCCTGGGCAGGGATGCCTCACACTAGCACCCTGTTTCCCTGCGGACCTGTGCATGCTCACAGGAGACCCACCTAAAATGCAGAGTCCTTCCCGAGCTCGCGTGATGCCGACATTGACCTGGTTTGGGTCGGTAACAAACCCCAGATACTTCTTCTGCCAGCTCTTGGTGGGCTTCCTGTCAATCTCTGCTCGGGGACAGGAGCGTACGGTCGACAGGATCACGTATCTCCACTCACTTCCTAGAAAGCGGAATGGAATCATGGGTTTTTTAGAAGGAAGCATCTGGCCACCCCTCCACCCCACAAAACACTCAGTTCTCTACAGTGAGACACACCAAACTGCAGCCACTGTTTGGGTTTCTCCAGCTTTGGAGGCCAGCAGACTCTGATGATTGCTCTCCAAAGAGGATGTGTTATGGCAGTTCTTTAACACCCCCTCAAACATCCTCCACCTTCTCATCTTCAGCCGTCTCACCCTGCCTGAGCACTCTTAAGTCATCCAAAGGATTTGTTATAACCACAAATCACCCCAAAATCTGGCACAGGGGATGCTTCCTCCGCGGCTGAAATGACCCGGGTGTAGGATTTGCTCAAAGACTGTCCCTGTGAGAAGTTGCTTCAGTCCTCAGGAAGGCAGGAGAGAACAGAACCAACCCTCCCCTCTCCTGCCAGCCTCACCTTGACTCTTCATGATGGTGCAGACGGTCACCCCGCGGATGCTCTCCTTCTGGAGGCCCTTGTTGATCTCAGATACCTGAGCGTTGTAAGGGCTCAGGATGGCGATGCTCTCCGGCCGGATGGTGCCATCTAGTGTCAGCTGCTTCGCTATCCTCACCTGGGGAGACCACGGTCTTCCTCACCTGGAGCAGTGGCCGGAGGGACCCAGCGCTCCAGCACCCTGGCCCCAGAGCAGTGATGGTGCCCGGCTGCGCTGCTGCCCCTGCTCTGGGTCACCCTTCCCTATATCTGCCTCTGGCCAAGGGCATCCTGGTGTGCTCCAGACCCAAGAGGACACCAGGCAGACACTGCACCCCATTGATCTCTATCCTGTATGTCTACTCATCATCCCTTCATGATCCCAGCACAACAAGCCCTGCTTTTGCATCTCCAGCAATGTCCCAGGACCCTCCTCACCGCCTGCTCCACTTCTTCTGGGTTTGCTTTGGAGTTCTCGTTTCCTTCCTCAGTAGAAATCATGAGGCTCTGCTCCTTCCCCTCCACGTGCCCGAAGATGATGGGGCAGCAGCTGTTATCTTTGTGGTGGAAGACACTGGGCTTATGGAGGAGCTGGGGGCACGTTTTCAGCCGCATTTCATAAAACTCCTGGGATGGGAACTTGCAAATGCTTTTGTGCTGGTAGAGAAAAGGGGAGAAACTGAGGAAAACAAACCCCAAGGAACTCCTCAACCTGCAGCATCTTTCTAGGCAGGTTGCACCTGCAATGTCATCACGCTGCAGCTGGCAAGAAGGAAATGCACTGGAGGAACTCACCATGCGGTACTGCATGTCCAGCATGTACGCCTGAGCTCGGTAGCGCTCAAAAAGAGATGTCTCCATGCCAAGAGTCTTGCAGAAGTCATTGTTGACCACAGGCCGCAGTTGTTTGTGATCCCCAAGCAAAACGACCTGGAAGGAAGAGTGGACACCTCAGTTATGAGGGTGGAGGCATTGCTGAAGGCATCCAGCTCTTTGAAGGCTGTTTGTACACAGACACTTTTTGCTACCTATTTAGGTTATGGTTACAGCAACCTCAACCAAAGACCATGTTGGACATTATATAAAGATCCTGACTCAGATAATGTAGAGTCTTGTTCCCATCTGAGAGGAGAAAGACATCATCTAGTAAGTCTACTGAGATCTGCTCTATGCTTCTTGTCATGTTAATACTTTGTACCTAGGTCAGGGCATTTTTTGATAGCAGTGATACCCACCCTGTAAAGAAGCACCAGACTGAAGCATTGATAAACCATCCTAGATACTATCAAGAACAACCTTAAAACCTGGTAGAACTTGGAAGAGCAGCATGATAAGGGGTGGAAGACATGCGGAGGTTTGAGAGTCCCGAGCAGCTTCTCCTAGAGACCCATCTTTGGAAGGGACTTACCTTCTCAGCATGACGGTGGCTGACCAAGGGGATGAGGGTCTCGGGCTCCGTGGACATGGCACACTCATCGATGATTATCTGCTTGACATTGAGCTGCTCCAGGGAGGGTGAAGATGCAGCAGAGCATGTGCACAGGATGACATCGTGTTGTGCCAGTTCATACATCCGAGCAGCTGACAAGTGCGTTTTGTACCTGGTGGTCAGTGCAGAAGGCAGGAGGTTACACATAAAGAACACACCTGCAGGTTCCTCATGCAGGAACCAGGCTGAGGCTACGCTTTCCCAAATGATTATGGCTCCATCTCCCTCCCTGGGATGAGCTTGAATGGATACTGTAGGAAACGTACTTTGTCCTGAACAAAACAGGGCAGGGGCTTAGGGTGGAGGAGGCATGTGTCACAAACACATAATAGGACTTTTGGTCCAGGTGAACAACAGCACCAGAGTACAGGTGTCCTTGGCTTCCATGAGCCAGGATAGATCCACTGAGTTTCCTACAGTCTCTGAGTTTGTATCAGCTGAGGACTAGCAGGTATAACTTCTTCTCAGAGGGGCAGGAGACGGCTGCACTGTGCTCCCCCAGGCAGTGCTCCCCGGGTGGGACATGGCCAACGTCAGCCATCTCTCACCAGCCTCTCTTTCTACTCACTTCTTCGTTTCTTCTTCCGTTATCAGCTCTCCTTTCTTCATGCGGGTGTCGAAGTTGCAGATCTCCCGCCAGAAGGGGTTGGGCGGCCGCCGGATGCGATGGTGCAGGATTATTTCACTGAATAAAGAGCCAGCATATAAATCATGTCCCCCAGCACAGACCCAAATGATGTCTGCACTGAAGCAGACCCCACCTGTCTGCGTGGAGAAACTCCACCAGTCACAGCCAGACTGTTCCATCTTTATAGACCTAACACCTAGTTCACCCTTGAGGACACAAAATGCAACCACTTTTCTTCAGCAGTTGGAAG
>NW_009918318.1:18011-30879 GCF_000696875.1 Nestor notabilis
AAGCTCTCCCCTGTGAGGGTGCTGAGGCGCTGGCACAGGGTGCCCAGAGGAGCTGTGGCTGCCCCATCCCTGGCAGTGTTCAAGGCCAGGTTGGACACAGGGGCTTGGAGCAACCTGCTCTAGTGGAAGGTGTCCCTGCCCGTGGCAGGGGTTGGAACTGGATGAAGGTCCCTTCAACCCAAACCAGTCCATGATTCCATGATTCTATAAAATCAGAGACTTCTAGAGCCATTCAAAACCAGAAGATGAAAACTCTAGGATCTTTTCAACAACCTGGGCTTCCTGACCAGGTCCTACATTAGACCATACACCTTCAACATGGAAAAACGAATTACAAAGCAGGTTAATAATGCTGCTCCACAGCAGGAAACCACATGTGCTCTGGCTTGCTGAGCTTTACCAGTGCAGAAAACATCCCTCCCCAGCACCCTCAGAGCCTGCAGGGCCACGTGGTCCTACCTGAGCTCGTATTTTGGTTTTGCATCCCGCAGGGCTTTGCGATAGAGGTGCCGCTTGCTCCCTGGGTATGGGTATTCCATCATCTCAATGGCCTCCCCATAAACCCTCAGTGGTTTCAGGATCTTCATCTTCAGCAGCATCTCTGGGGAGGGAGAACAGGTCTGCTCAGACAGCACCAGGCACTGGTGATGCTCACAAAGCTCATGGCCTGCGAAGTGTCCTCTTCTCCCCACCCCTCACTCATCAACCCCACCTTCACTAGTCCTCGTCCTGCAGAGAGGGGTCTTCTGTAAGGACCATCCCTGCCTTCTGTCCCCCCTGCTCACAACCACATGTTCTCCTTCCCACCAGTTTGAGCCACTTGAGGGGCTTAAAAACAACAGTTACCAGCAACAACATCAACAGACTTGTTGGATGGGCCACAGTACAAGATGCACTTTCTCCTCTTGGACTTTTCTTCATCAGAAGGTAGCATTTTCTCCTTCTCAATGCTATTCTCATTCATCTTATGGAACCAGTAGACAATATGAGTTCCAACAACAGTTTTCCCTGTGCCTAGAAAATAAAGGAGGTTGTGAGAACACTGTAACCGTGACACCCATGCTCTAGATCAACATCTGGATGACCAGCCATGACATAAAATCAAGAATGGAGGGGTCTGCCTCGAACAGCTCTGGGTGATGCCAACCCACGCTACCTTCTCCTGTAGCCAAGGGTCCTATGGAAAGCAACAGATTAACCTGTCTCTCATAACAACATACTTGTGCTGTCCCCCAGCCTTACCTGGTGGGCCTTGGATGAGTGTGAAGGACTTCTCCAGAGCATTCAGAATAGCCTGGATCTGACTCTGGTTCAGCCTCCTGTCACTGCCAGGGATATCAAAGGATTTTCGCTGCAGGAGTTTGGAGGTTGTCACTATTACAGCAACGAGCCAAGAAAACAAGTTTAGAGAAGGTTACAGGAGACAGCACAAAAGCAACTCAACAAGGGGATGCAGCAGATACCAAGCAAGTGTGACCCATTTCCAAGATCACCTAAAAGTAATCCTTGTCCCATGACAAGATGTTCTGCCCAGGAGCCTTCTCTGTGAGCCCTGGGCATGAAAACATCACCCGTGCCATCCTCTGGCAGAGCATCCCCTATTACCACCACTCTGCCAGGCCAGAAGCTCCTCTCCTCCCCTTGCCAGTGACACCTCCTGGTCTGGGTGTGCAACCCCAATGGCAGTGACCCCCAGAAGCTGGTCAGAAGCAAGCAGCCACAAGGTGAGAAAGGTGAATATTTGCACCTACCTTTTTTAGGAGGTTGGTGGCCAAGGGCGATGCTTTTAGCGAGCTCAGAGGCGTACTTGAGCCTCCAAATTGCCTTTTCTTTCCGTCTGACAGACA
This sequence comes from Nestor notabilis, assembly GCF_000696875.1. Classification (NCBI taxonomy): domain Eukaryota; kingdom Metazoa; phylum Chordata; class Aves; order Psittaciformes; family Psittacidae; genus Nestor; species Nestor notabilis. The sequence continues at coordinate 19,859 of NW_009918318.1, forward strand.
GGGAAAAATAAGAATGAATGAAACGGTGCATGAACTAGTGAAAACTGTCGTACAGCTTTGTACGACTGCCCTGTTTATCCTTGTCTCTCTGCTGTGGTGTTGCATTAATCCTTCCACAAAGAACTTAAACCAAACCAGCTCTTACTCTGCTCTTTTGCATCTGGGACTATTTCTCAGCTGTCTGGAGAGCTGAGCTTGTAAAGATGCTGAGAGGGAGGAGCACAACTTCTGTCCCAGCTCTGGTTTATTATGGCCCACCCCATTTGTTGGATTAGCTTCCAATTTCTTCCTAAAATTCACACTACAAAAGGAAGCACATTCTGTCCTGATAAAGGCAGAGTGCTCATGGGTGTGTACAGCCCATGCTGCGTGCACAGAGGGTGAACTAGACATTAGCTCTGCTTTAACAAGAGCAGATCTTGCTTCACAGCAACAGCAGAGGGGAAGGACTGGGAAATCAGGGAGCACTTCCAAGCAAATCCCTGTTTCCCACTGCATATTGCAGCAATCCAGTAAACACAAGAAACAGATGCCTGGGGAAATTTCCCCTATCTCCTCATTCTCAGGGTCAACCAGAAGAGCAAGTGGCCATCTAGATTTGCCAGGGAAACCAGCCACACTGGTGAGCAAAGCCTGTCTGGATGCAGCTAAGGAGTCCTGCAGGAAGCTGTTGCTCTGCATGGACATGTTATCCAGAGCACAGCCACTAAGCACACTTACACGTCTGGCAGCATCTTTGGTATGAGCTCCACCGTGAACCTGGCAGAGGCCTGCAGGATTTCCGCGGGGATGTTCTCCATAGACATATAGTGGATGTAAAAGTTCATAGTGTGCTGGCTAGACCTGTCTGACTTCTCCTCGTCACTGAACTCTTCGGTCACCCCGTGAGCCACCCAGGTGTAGGTATCCGGATCAACCACAAGTTTGCTCTCTGACCTGCCCTTGTTAGTAAAAGTCAGATTCTGGAGGCTGTGGCTAAGGCATTCCTCATCGCTTTGAAGCTTCAGCCCACCCAAGCGAATGCACAGGTAACAGTGGCTGAAGTCCACCTCGATGGAGCACTCCTCCAAACACATTTTGTTGAGGAGGAAGCTCCCTTGGAGCTGTCCTTTGCTTGTCCTTTGCTTCGCCCAGGTTATTTTGACATCGTGGAGGACGATGGAGTCATTTTCAGCCACCGCACACGAAGCAGACTCCATGGCACTCATCGGCATCCACACCTTGATGTACTCCCCTGCGTGCTTGTAGGTGTCTTTGGACGGCAGCGTGGCGTACGCAGAGAAGCAGTCGATCGGCTTCTCCGTGTGCTGCAGGCAGACGTCGAACCCCGGCGTCACGCACCACAGCTGCACGAAGGGCACCAGGAAGCCCCGGTGGACGTCTGTGGTGAGCTGGAACTGCAGCGTGTCACCAGCTTTCAGCTCCAGGGAGAGCTCCATGAAGTGCGAGCACTGGCTCCTCTGCACCCAGCCCATGTGCCGCTGGTACAGGTCCTTGCTCTTCTGAAGGAGGGAGGCAGCCTCCTCAAAATCCTCACTCCTGATGGCTGCGAGCACCTCTTGCCAAGTCTGGGTGCCCAGGAGGGTGACGCTGCGGTCGCGGAGAGGTCCTTCCCGCAGGCTGTGCTCCTTCATCTTCTCTGCAGAGTACACCCTCCTCTTCCACATCAGCCTGATGGTGCTCCACTGCGGGATGAACATGGGCTGCTCTATCAGCTGAAGAGACCTGTAGTTAATGATCTGGGGGTCTGGGAGACTCTCTTTGTTCAGTGGAAACAGGACTTTAAAATACTTGTTCACCCCTTCGATATCCACTACGAAGGCCACTTTCTGCAGGACTTGAGCCTTCAGCTGGGTGGTCATCTGCAGGCAGCGGGCTCTCTTCTCATACATCACCGCCTGGGAATTCTTCCTGTTGAAGTCATGACAGAGAAACTCAATGTCATCCGAAGAATAGACGATGGGCTTCTTGCTGAGCACGGAGTGAAGGTGCCGCTGGACCACGACATCCACGTACCGACGGATGGGAGAGGAAGCCCACGTGTACGAGTCAACGTGCAGGGAGTAATGGCCTGCTTTCGACTGCACAGTGGAGTTGGAGCGACTGAAATAGGAGCGGCTGAGCAGCCTCCTGAACTCCAGGGCCACCGGGGCCAGCTTTGGGTGGATGTCATCAGTAACGATAAGGTCTAGCATCTTGTGGAAGTCACGGACAGCAGCGGCTGCCTGGAGGTGCTGCCAGATGGGGGCCAGGAGACTGAACTCCACGTTTTTAGGGGAGTCTTGGTCAGGAGTCACCTCTCCCAGGTGGTGCGAGAGGTGGATGGACAAGGGGAGCATGTAGCTGTACTTGTTTCTCATGTGTATTAACTGTTGAGGGTTTGGCTCGCACTGGCACCGGAGAGGAGTGACACTTCTGGTGCCCTCCTGGTTGGTGAGGAACTCAGCCACAAAACTGTTGAACATGATCATTAACTCCTCTATCATCTGATGGGATCCCCTGTTACCTGGGGAGCTTTCCTCATCCAGCCGGTCATAGAAACAGTCCTCCTGCAGACGAAACTTCCGATGGATCCTGGAGAAGTGATAAGCCACCGCTATGCAGTCCTCCAGGGTATTGAAACAGAGGGCTGCTGCTGCTCCCTTGTAGTGGTCCTTAATGCAGAGCTCTGCCTCTTCGTAGGACAGCTGCCTGTCCGAGCGGATCACAGAGAGGGTGAAGACTTCCTTTAACATCTCGTCAGTCCCCTTTTCTATGGTGACAAACAAGGAGATGACCCGACGATCCTTCTGCGGCAGGAGGCTGCAGACGTCTTGGCTAATGTGGGGTGGAAACATGCACAGAGGCTCCTGGTTGGGGGCATAGTAGGTGACCCCCCGCTTCTTTGCTTCCAGGTCCAAGGCACTGCCTTTGGGAATGACGCCAGCCACATCTGCAATGTGGATCCCAATCTCATAGTGATGCCCAAGATCCCTGACACTGATAGCATCATCCAAATCCCTGGCACCCTCGGGGTCAACAGTGAAGGTCAGGTAACCACGGCAGTCCTTCAGATTTTCCTTGGTGAGGTTCACCTTGCTGCTGGAGAGGTATCTGGCTGACTCCTTGGTGACAGCAGCTGGGTATTTCTTCTCCAGACCATACTCTAAGTTGAGGATCTTTAAGCCTTCTTCCAAAGTCAGTGCTGCGTGCATAATCTCCGTTATTATCCCCAAAGGGTAGTAAAACCCTTCCCGCCAGGAGATAACCTGGACGCAGAATAACTGGCATCTCCTCATCTCCTGGCTGATCTTCTCGCAGCTGACCACTCTGTACTTCCCGCTGACAAGCTTGCGGATGGGAATGACGTTGGGTTTCTCCTTCAGCCCTGGGACGAATATCTTGGTGACAGTGGGATCGATGGGTATCATCACCCGGGGATCGAATTCATCCATCATGCAGATGAAGGTGCGTTCTCTCTCGCCACGCTTTAGGATGCCCACCACCTTCCCCTGAGGACGGTGGCTGCTGCTGTCAGATGTGCTGTTCTGCAGGATTTCCACCAGCACCTCATCCCCAGTGAAAGCAGTTCCACAGTGAACTCTGCCTTTGATCTGAATGCTCATGGCAGGGGAGTCGTTGAGGGTGAAGGCAGAAGCTCTGTCAAACCCTTCTTTGATCAGCTCGCACCTCTTGTACATTTTGGGGTGCATGTGCAGGTACTCCTGCATCATCTGAGAAGAGAAGCTGACGTACTCCTGCCTGTCTTCCCAGAGGCTTGAAGACTCAGACTTCACATTCAGCAGCCCTTCTTCGGACACTGTCACCAGCACGTTCTTGCTCTCATCTAAGAGCTCCTGGAGGATGGGATCATCAGGATTCATGCTCTCAGCCTCAGAGCTCCAGGAATCCGTGTCGCTGTCGTCCTCATCCCCGTCCGGGCTCCTCCTGCTCCAGCTCTCCTTGTCACACGCAGCCTGTTTGATCTGGGCCATCGTCAGGTCCTCCGGGAAGACGCTCTCCTTCTCGATGCACTCCTGGATGAAGCGCTTCCACACCTTGCTGCACTGGCCATGGGAGCACAAGGCCACCGCATCCCCCACCGCAACAACCAGCGACTGTGCCCGGGTCATGATCGTGTTGAGCACTCTGGCTTCGTTGAAGAACTCGAGGTGGTGGGAGGCCAGGAAGCGCAGGCTCTCGCTGGTGTGGACCGTGCTGATGATGATGACCCGGAACTCCCGCCCTGCACCGAAGGGGACAAGGGAGAAGTCACTCATGGGGACCCAACAGAGGAGATCCTGCCCATCTACACTGTGATACGTGGCCATGGGCTGATGTAACCTCGCTTGGCTGAGTCATGGGAGTGACCTGACGTGATTAAGCAGCTCTTGAGGATCATGAGGGCCTCCAGGCATGAACGAGGATGGACGCTACGAAGCCACCACCACCCACATGCCAGGGAGGGAAGGGCAGCCTGGAGATGGGAGAAAGGCACTGGGGCAGCCTATGGAGCAGCCCAGCGTGCTCAGTGCCACCAGCAGCCCCCACCAGCCCCTCTTACAAGCACAGAGTTTTCTGTGAATCCCAAATTCCTCAGGGCACTGAGGTGAACAAAAGCAGTGACAAGAATCCCTCTCCCCTCAAGGACAAATAACAAACAGCGAGAGGCACCCTGGTGATTTCAGAGCTGGGAAGAGGCTGCAAAGAAAGGGTGTGGAGGCCAGAAACACACCCCAGGGGTCAGTTATTCTCACCACGAGGAGTCCCAGCTGCACAATAAAAAAAAAATAATAATAAAACCATGGATGAATCATGAACTAAGTCCTTGAGGACAAACCCAGCCCTGTCCCTCTGCCGTCACCAGAGCAGCAGACTCCTCCCTCAGTGAGCTGGTCTGTGATTGCTGCTGTGACTGGTACCCACGGGCCAGCCTGGTTTCAATTCCCTTCTCTCCCCAGCCTCTCCCACTGAGGCTTCACATGATTCACACATGCTCAAGTCCCTGGGATCTCACTTCCAGGGTTTTCACGCTCCCACAAAGCAAAGGCCGTATATCTGAGATGAGCTGACAGCTGGGTGCAGGCTGAATTCAGTGGGAAATCTTATTCACTAAGGAAAAGATGAAATCAAAGAATTGCCAACCAGAAGGGGATGGAAATCAGCCAAAGGACTTCTAGGCACCCCCTCCTAATCAGCGCTCTGTGGGCTGTGGTGGTGGCAGAGCCACAGGGAGGGGAACTCTGCTTCAGAGCTCCACGTGCAGCCTCCCAGGGAGGTATTTTGCCATGGGATCAGCCTGTGTTTTCCATTTTAATGAGGACAACATTAAGATGCTGGAAAGACCTCTGCTAATGACCCAGTGTCTCTTCCCTCTGTCCATGGCACAGCGGCTGTAGCTGCTACAGACTCTCCTGTCCCCCAACACGGCTGCAAAAGTTCTCCCTTGCACGCAGAAGACCTCACACGCAGCCAGGCCTGACCAGCTACTGCCCAAGACACAAACCTGGCAGGTTTTCATAGTTTTCTACCACCACATCTTGTAGTTGCTTTTTCCTCAGCTCTTGTCTTGTTGCAGAAACCTGGTAAGAAGGAAAGAGGCGCAACTGAACGCAGTTCCAGCTCAGAAACGTTCCCACGCGGCACCAAGGTCCCTCACCCTTCTCAGCTGCAGGTTCCCTAAGAAAGTTACTTGACAGAAGCCACACATCCTGGGCTGACTTCACCAGTGCCCACAGGCTGCCCTATAGTTAATGTACCCAGAAGATGCTGAAAGAAACCTTCAACTAAACCATCCCACCATGAGGCATCTCTGCTCTGACCACCCATGACAGGCTATCCCAATAGGGAGCACCTCAAAAAGCCACTGATGGCATGCGAGACCCCAGGTTCCTCACTTCTACTAGCACGAGAGATGGGTTTATCATACATAGAGTCCAGCATTCACGAGGGAGTGTTCATAGCATGGTCAGGAGTGCATGGGTAGCCCCTTCAAGGGGGGAACGTGTGGTTCTTCTACATACCTGCATCCCATGGGAGACCACACAGATCCTCTTCAGATCTCGGACACCCCATTCATCTGGCCACCTCCGATAGATCTCCTTCACCTTCTCGATCACTTGTATTATCTCAGAGGTGTTGTGCCAAGAAATCATGGACATATCCCTCTCAGCCACACCAGGCACATGGCAAAACATGAGTGGGTATATCTCGGGATGGGGTGAGATGTTCCCACTGGCTGTGATAGCATTGCCTTTACCAATGTAGAAGTGCTTGGAAACAAACTCAATGATGCCTGCAGTGGAACGATAATTCGCATTGAAGATGATCCTGCTCTTCATGGCAACTTCATGCTTCTCTCTCTGGTAGAACTGAAAGAGTCGGTTTAACAGAGTGTGATCAGCAGATTGTCCACCTCCAACAGAGAACAGCTTTGGGGTTATCTGCATGTGGTCCCCAGCAAGGACAATCCGGGTCTCAAAAGTGGCATAGGAGAGTGGAACCAAAGCCTCACACTCCAGCATCTGAGCAGCCTCGTCAATCATGATGTGGGTGAAGTAGCCTGGGGGAACCTTCAAGTTCTTGGATAACATGGAGGTGGCAATAATGACGTGGTGCCTGTCTATCTCGGCCTGTGTGGGGTGCCGGAAGGAGCGCTGGTCTGGAGAGAGGCAGCAGTACATCTGCGTGATGGGGTCCGTCAGGTTGATGGGACGGTCAGTGGATATAATCCTCAAGGGAACAGCCCACGGATGCCCGCTGGTCACGTAGTTGTGGAAGTACTCCCGGATGTAGATGTCAGCAGCACTGGAGGGGAACAAAAGGGGAAGCCATCAAGGGCTTGTAAGTGCTGTTCCCAAATGCTGTTCCCATCATCCCAATGTGCTATCTCATCGCTCACCAATACACACCCAAACTCTTCCCCAGATTTGGCTCACAGTATTCTTATCCCAGGAGATATTCACACATGCACAGAGAAGGTGCTGTTTATGCAGCCACCAATTCCAAGCCTATTTTGAGAGTGTGCTTTAAACCAGGAGCTGATACTTGAGACTAGGGCATCTCTTGATGCGATGTGCTCCACAAAACCTGTGGCCCTGCTGTTCTCCAGGGCCAAGTCATACAGAGCTCTCCTCTGACAGCCCGGGAGGGTGATACAGGATCTGCAGAAGAAGCTTCAGTGCAAGCAGACAGCCTGAAACAGGCTAAGATTAGCAGTCACCCATCTATTATACATCACAAACGAAGGTGGTACCAGCCTGCAGGATCGGATGTGGACACTTTTCCAGCATAACTGCTCTAATTTGCCCTGCTTTCTCTGAGGGCAGATTCAGTGGCAGTCACACCAGATCTGCATTTCCAGAGCACAACAGTCTCCAAGGGCAAGCAGAGCACCATATGACCCCAGCAAGGTCAGCCAACAGCTTCCCACTCCTTCCAGTGCACAGCAAAGGCTAGAAAAAGAGCTGTCTCTCTATCCCCATTTTATAATGAGGCAGGAACATGCTGCCTCTTCCACAAAGGCTTCCACCCATGCCAGGCTTCTTCCTAGCAGGAAGTGCTACAGCAGTTCAAGACATTAAATAAAAATGAACTTCTTTAAACAAGTAATTGAAATACTAAGGGAAGGGCAGCCCAGCTCCATCTCCCCCGCCCTGGCTTCCCCGCATCCCACCAGGCAAGCAACAGCCCTGCTGCTTGGACCTGGCCCACAACTCTGGTTGCCTCTTCCCTCACCCCTGCTAACCTGTTCGTGTGAGTGCAGATCAGCACCCGCGTGTTGGGCTGCCTGAGGATCTCAATGGTGGCCATGGCCAAGGTGAACGTCTTTCCTGTGCCAAAAGGCCCATAGATGAGAAGAGGTGGGACCTGCCGGCTGCTGGTTGTCCGGCCTGTGATCAAGGAGATGGCAAGTTTCTGCTTGCTGTTCCCTTTCTGTGGTGACCCAAGAGAGTAGGGGATAGAGCAACTGGCGACATCTGGTAGGACCAGCTTCTCATCCAGCAGGTTGTCCACAGCCTGGTGCCACTGCCGGAACAGCAGCTGGTCGATTTGGAACTGGATTTCCACTTTGTGGGATGAGTTTGACTGGAAGTTCAGCTCTGAGCAGCATCTCTTTGGTATCTGTAGCCAGATGGACTTCTCCGTGGTGGCTTTATGCTCCACACTAACCTCGTAAACCCGATTGTCTACAGGTGGGTCAAGTGCCAGGAAAGCAGTGGGCACAGACCTGCTCAGCAGATACCCCTCGTCTGTGTCCGGTGAGAGGTTATAAGGGGTAGGCACTTCAGCAAACAGCTCACCAGAGAGGGCAAACTTCATCCCCACGGAGAGGCTTTGCAGCATGGGGGTCAGCGAGATGACAACCCGCAGGTTGAGTCTGAAAGGAGGAAACACCCACGTGAACAGCAGAGAACCAGCCCAAGAGCTCAGCAACCGCCCTCCCCACTGCAGAGATGGGGTTGTCACTTGCACCCAGGGAGGGTCTGCCGGCCCCTCGGGCATGCACAGACAGAAGCTGTGCCTCTACCCAACACAGGGCCACAGGACAAGACCCAGCCCTTCCCCTCTTATCACTACCCAACAAGCCATCTTTCTTGGCAGGTTTCCATTTCCCTGGGAAGGTGCCTCAGGACCCAACCCAGAAGGGAGAGACTTCAGCAGCAGCACAGCCCCAAGGGTTAGCAACAGGCCAGTGGTCCACAGCCACGAGGAAGCCCTCTGGTTCCAGACCTGGCACTTACTTGGCAATCAGGGCCTGTTCGGCTTCTTCCTCGCGGAAGAGGAAGTTGTGCATCCTCTCCCGATAGTTGAGACGGGTGATGGGCACGGTTGCTGCACCCTCACGCTGGTATTCCAGCGCCAGAGCAGGAGGTTTGTACTTCGCCAGCAGACCCACGTCTTCGGCAGTCCTCGTCACGCTGGGAACGATGATCCGGTTACCTCTATCCCATCGCACGAAGTCCACGGCGCGGCTGCTCTCCCTGCTGCTGGGGACGTGCTGGGGGGCGTCCCGCCGGCCCACCTTCACCTTGATCTTCTGTATGAGCACGGGGCGTCTGCCGAAGTCAAACACCACCCACTGCTCGAAGACGCCCAGCGTGCAGCTCTCCATGCAGACCTCCACCAGCGCGGTGCGGGGCGAGGAGGGCAGGGTGGCCACGTGCTCCCCACGGATGTAGTGGAGGCCCCGGGAAAGCCCATTCCCAGAGAGGTAGAAGCTGACTCCAGGTTCTCGCTTCAGTAGTGCCACGTGCTGTAGAGGCATCTGCCAGGCGAGGAGGAGACAGGGACATGGTGAGGGCAACCCATGGGAGAAGCCCAGTGACTGAGGAGGTCCTCCCAGCAGCATTTCCTACTGAAAGCTGCTGCAGGAGCCGGTGCAGTGCTGGACCCACAGTGCACATGGAATTCTCCTTAAAGGAGCATCTTCCTCATGCAACCCCACAGCAATTATTTTGAGGTCTTAAAGAACCTCAGCTTTCAGTTCTATAGCAATTGAGCCACTCTGTTGTAGACAGGAAGTGTTGGTGCTGGAGAGGACAGTTAGACCCAGGCTCTTGCCCTCAAGACCCACAAAATCCAGGGCGGGAAAGGAGCTGAACCTTGTTATTTGTGATGACGTGTGGGAGGTGATGAGAGCAGCCCCACTGCAATGGGGTGGGACAGGAGACACAGTGGCTTCACCCCTCACACATGGCCCCAGCTCAGGCACCAGCTGAGCCCGAGCTGCTCCTGTATCCCAACACAAGTCCTCACTCGGACAGCCCCAAATCCCAATCCCGGTGCCCCTTCCAGAAATAAGAGTTAACCCAAACAACCTCCCAAGGCCCCGGGCTGTGCATGGCAGCGGGCGCTGCCGGCGGCTCACAGCCTTCCACTGCGCTGCCCTTACCTGGGAGTGGACCCTGAAGTTCCACTGGTATTTCATCCTCCTGTCCTCCAGCTGCACGAGCAGCGGCTGCTCACACACCACCCTGACACCCTCCACGTGCTCAGACATCTGTGGGGGAGGCAGGAGAGGAGTGAGACTGAAGGCGGCCCCGCAGGGACCCACTGCAGAGCTCTCCATGGGGTCATCTGCATCCTTTGCCTTTATCCTACATCCTCCCAGGAGGGGACTCTCAGTGAATCCTCATGCTCAGTCCTCATGTGTCCCAAGGCAGCAGCCTTGGGGAACCTACAGTAGTGCGGCCAAGCACCCTGAGCAGGCGCTTGGGTTGCCATCTCAAAAGGGGATGCACCATAGAATGGTTTGGGTTGGAAGGGACCTTCAAAGGTCTTCTGCAACGAGCAGGGACATCTTCAACTCGATCAGGTTGCTCAGAACCACATCCAGCCTGGCCTTGGATGTCTCCAGGGATGGTGCATCCACCACCTCTCTGGGCAACCTGTGCCCGGGTTTTAGCACCCTCATTGTAAAACATTTCCTGCTCAAATCCAGCCTGAATCTCCCCTCTTTTAGTTTAAAACCATCACCACTCACCCTATCGCATCACCATTAGGAAGGCGATGCTCTTACACAAGAGGCTTCTTGTGATGTGCCACATCACCCCACTCCCACCCTGTCCACAACTCACAATCAACACCTCGTTGGAGCACGTCCTATACTCAGCGATAAGCCGGTCCTGGTAGGACAAGAGCCCTTCCTTGAGCGCTTGCTTCTTTTTCTTCACAGCAACCTTCACTCTCTGGATCCACTCCTGCAGCTCCTCGACGGAATGCGCCTTGGTGCAGCTATTCCCCATTTCACACACGTCCACTCTGTTGGGAGAGAGACGTCCCAGGTGCATGTGGTTCCGAACGGAGCCAGCCCCTGCGCCCATCCCTGCTGCACCACGCGGGTGCCTCACCTGCTGCACAGCGAGAACTTGGTGAGCCCGAGCGGCGGCGCACGGTGCACCCACTGCACAGACGTGTCAGCCGAGAGCATCTGCAAGTGCTCGATGGACAAGCAGTGGCTCTCGAAGCTCTCCTGCGAGCTGAAGGTCACCATGCAGAACCGGCAGTACAGGTGCACAGGAGCGGGTGCCGCCGGCTCG
>NW_009918319.1:0-9715 GCF_000696875.1 Nestor notabilis
CTGCTGTAGCTGAACCCAGGACACATATATACATGGTTATTGATTTAAGAGTGGTCAGCTCATAATAACCTGACATTTAGTATTTTTAAACTTGTGACCGTGGTGCTAACAGGGTTAATTATAGAAGATAGATGATACTCATTTCCAGATCAGTTATAGAAAAAAAGATGACAATCTGGATGCCCTGCACAAAAATGAAAAGTATATTACAAAGACAAGTCAAATAAAAATCTTAATTTGGACATTTGTTATTTATTATTTTAGTCAGCCAAAGAATCAGGCTGATACGCTTTATTGTATTTAAAGAGGTGAATAGTTTCTACGGAGGGTGCACTGTCAAACACATTTTTGCCAGTCAGAAGGTTGGTTGCCTTCTCTAGAATTCACCTTATTTGTAAACCAGGCCCTATTTGTACTCCGTTCAAAATGATAGCACCCTCTAGTGTGAAAGGATGCAATACAACCTCTAGTGATCCAAACTGCATTACAATTTTCAGTGAATTATAGCCCTTCTACAGTATTTCTGCTAATATCCTTTAAATACTTTCTAAACTAAGCATAATTTGATTTTATTTTATTTTTTTAATTTGTAAATTACTTCCTGTGTCAGGAAGTTCTTGAAAATAATATTAATATTACTTAATATTTAGTATTGTAACTGCTGGTTTCTATTAGATTGTTACAAATGAAAATGTGTCGCACTGACTCTTGGTGCATTTAAATTCTGATGATTTTTACCTTTGTTCTTAATATATATATATTTCTAATTCCTCAGCAACTAAATAGTAATGTGAAATTTTTTAATTCATGTAATAGTAAAATATGATATTCTTTACAAATTTATATATAAAAACACCTTTGTAAAAATAAAAACTATGCCTAGAGTGTGGGGTTCAGGTCCTCAAAATCAGAAATGCAAAAAGAGGGTTGCTTCTGTCTCTTAAGCATCCTTGAAAGCTCAGCTCCTCTTTACAGTTTTGGACCCTTACAGGGTGTGAAACTTATCTGCAATCAGGAATGATAAAACTCAACTATGTATGTCCTTTTAAATAGTTTGTGAATCTATTGCATGGGGGTTTATCTAGATCTTCTTTAATATACACAAAGTCACTTCTAAGATGGCTCTCCTAACAGTTGCTGTAAGTTATATTCATATAATGACCTACATATATTGCATTTTCAATAATGACATTTCCAAGTATTTCTTGAGTTGTATGAAAGGGAAAGGAACTCATGCATCAGGGGCTGTAGTGATAAGAGGTGATGAGTTTAAACTTAAACAGGGGAAGTTCACGTTATATATAAGGAAGAAGTTCTTTGCTGTGAGGATGGTGACGCACAGGGTGCCCAGAGAAGTTGTGAATGCTCCATCCCTGGCAGTGTTCAAGGACAGTTGGACAGAGCCTTGGGTGACATGGTCTAGTGGGAGGCGATCCTGCCCATGGCAGGTGGGTTGGAACTGGATGATCTTAAGTTTTTTTCCAGCCCTATCCATTCTTTAAATCCATGTTAAAAATACCAAGACACTCTAAACTAAGATCGATGCTCTTCTGCATCCACGACAGGATTTTTCAGTTGTTAACTTCTGTTTCACGAGTGGAATGAAACAAAATTGAAATGCACATATATAAACAACATGCCTTGTCTCCATGTTGCACAAGTCTTTGTTGTGACTGGTGCTGCTATTTATTTCATGGTAGTGGGAAACATTAAGACCTGGTATTACAACTTTTATATCTACTTCCAGTTTTGTGCTTATATTAAAGTTTAGCTCTTTGTGTATGTATGACTGAAAGTTCAAACCAGTGACTCACTGTCATTGAATAGGTTACTTGATTATTAATATCTTAACATTTTCCTTTGGCAAATATGAAAGCAAAAATTCTAAGGACTTAGAAGAAATAAACTGCTTCTGGTTACAAGTAAGGCAATTGTTGTCTGATGCACTAGCATTATTTTGAGAGTTACATATCAAAGGAGGGAATAATATTTCTCATATTCTAATAGGACCTCTTTCTATGTGAGTCACATTTGATAAAATTCTGTAAGAAAAAGATAAAGTTCATCTTAAATAATAATGATTTGCATATTCCTATTATGACAGTTGCATTATTCAGAAAAGTGTGCTGTGCTATTTCTATGGCTTCTGAAAACATAAAAGGTGAATTTCAGACTGTAAAAAAATCAGAGGAAATGTTCTCAGCATGTAATTAGGCCATGCATATCATGAACATTGTTCTTGTGACTGCTTTTAAAATTTTTACATAGTTATTTCAGAAAGGTTAAAAATTATGCATGCAGTCTTTATTATATTACACACATAATTTGGAAAAAAAAATTTCTCTGCACTAAAAATAATAAATTAAAGAAATAGATTCATTGTGTTGAGAAAAATTTATTTCTCAAGCCTCAAATAATTTAATTCCTTTTTATTCTATGCAAAAAGTAATTTTCTTCTAGGGGGAAATTGTTGCTTAACTAGTGTTATGTATTCACTGGCAGCCTTAGCCACTCAGCCAAAGATAGTTCTAAAAAGAAAGTAGAGAAAGCTGATTGAAGTGAAATCCTTAAACTACATATGAAAAATAGAAGACTTACAGCTTTATATGTTTCTTTCACAAAGAATCTGTAATGTTCCTGACATTAGAAAACCATTTAAAATAAAATCATTGTGACTTTATCATTGTCTTATTGCGGTTACTTTTAATGTATGATCATTTAGATGTTTATTCCTGTGAGTACCTTTCTTCATTTTCAGGATGGGACAGGAATGAGGAAATCCATCTCAAATGTTTTTTGCCCATTAATTATTTTGCTTTTGTTACTGTAAGATTAGATTAAGAACTGGAGCCCTACGGGCTATCTAAGGATATGGGTTACTGGAGGAACCAATACTGAGGATCAGTATTTTACATGGGTGTGTAAGTATGCTTACATGTAATAGTGATGGGATCTATATGAGCTATATATATGACCAGTATCTTTAGTAAGCATAAATATCCACGCTTTGACCCACTAAACAAAGTCAGAGACAAATTACTGAGATGTTTGCTTATTAATGTAACAGAAAAGAAGTCTGCATGGAGACCTCAGAATAGCCTTGCAATATCTGAAGGGGGCTAAAAGGATACTGGAGAGGGACTCTTCAACAGGGACTGTAGTGATAGGACAAAGGGTGATGGGTTCAAACTAAAACAGGGGAAGTTCAGGTTAGATATAAGGAAGAAGTTCTTCCCTGTGAGGGTGCTGAGGCGCTGGCACAGGGTTGCCCAGAGAAGTTGTGAATGCTCCATCCCTGTTCAAGACCAGGTTGGACAGAGCCTTGGACAACATAGTCTAGGGTGAAGCTTCCCTGCCCATGGTAGGGGTGTTGGAACTGGATGATCTTAAGGTCCTTTCCAACCCAAACTGTTCTATGATCCTATAGTGTATCCAGAATAGGAAAGTAGTAAACAATATGGATGCATGATGTAAAATTTAATACTAATTGTATGACACACAACCAGTAGAATAATTGTGCTGGAGTACAGGTAACTGGATATGCTTCTCAGGGAAGATAGAAATAAGGTGAGATGGAATCATTAAGGATTTATCAACCTTGCACACTGCCATAACATTCATGAACAGAGATCCATGCTATTTTAAAGATTAATATACACTGTTGAAGAGTCAAAAAAAAGTTGATGGAAGCGAAGAACCTGTTTTCGAACCTGGTATGTTTAAAAACAGGATTATATGTTATAGCTTGTGCTTGGTGGTCCAGTTCTGTGTTTTTGTGTTTCTAAATGTGTACCAATAAAACCTGTTTGGATTTGGATTTTTTCTTCAAAGAAAAATTGTAACATTTCATTACTTACATCTGACTTGCAAAAGCAAGTTGTACATAGCTACTGTTACTGTAGGTATTGATCTAGCTTGAGATGGGAATCAGCTGGACTTAAGATAATTTTTCCATCTCTATTTTAAAGAAAAATCAAAATGCTTAAAACAGTAGTAGTATACCAGTTCCAAAGTGAACTCTTCTCTAGTCCTGTTCGCTGCTGAAGAGACTGCCTGGATAAACAGGCTTCATCCTGTCATGAAATCGTAATATGCATTATGATATTGTATTTTGTTGTCATGGAAGCAGTTGCAGTGATATTCTTGATTCTGATGTGAATCTTAACAAGTCTTTTACCACCCATCAAGTTTCAATCTGAGAGGCAGGTTCTTGCTTGTGTTATGCATTCACCTTCATAGAGCCTGTCAGTCACTGATTGCCAGGTTGCATTTGTGACCTAAACCAGCAACCCCACTAACCTTCACAGCTTTACCACATTTCTATTCTCATTACCATGTTTGAGTGACTGGGAAAGTCAGTTGCAGAGGCTTCTGGCATTCACACAGTACAACACAGGTGTTTTGTGACCAGGCATACTTCAGGGACCAGACTTGCTTGTTGAGCTGCAGAGAAACAGTGGATCTGAATTTGTTGGATTTGGAAGAGATTGATTTACACATTCTTCTTGTTGCATTTACAAAACAGAGGTGTTGCACACATCACAAAAATTGGATTTGCTTTCCCTTGCAGGCACTACTGAATCTTTGTTCTCATTTTACTGGTTTTATCAAAGAGCTCTGGCTGCACCATAGCAAGAGTAGGTGATGACATTCTACTCAGCTCCCAAGGCTCCGTGCAGATTTGTGGTTTTCTCTTAGTTTAATTATAAGAAATCTACTAGGAAAGTAATTTTTTAAAATGTCTGCTTTTCTAAATGTTTCTCCTCATCATGAGCTGCATGTGATTTTGAATTTCATGTGGCTATATGACTGTAGTATGTCTTTTTCTCATGGCTGTTCATTTTGAATCATTCTGTTCAGAAGAATAGAATGAAGGCACTCCTGTTCACACAGGTTATTAGTGTTACTTGGATGTGTGTGAATTCCAAGCTTTGGTTATATCTTACTGACTGCCCTAGCTATCCTCATCCTGTCAATCTGCTCCCAGCACCAACACAGGACTGTACTTGGCAGATGGCATAGAGCATGACTGTGAGAATGTGCTACCCTCATATCCCTCTGCTGATGTTCTATACTCGTATGAGTTCTGCTTAAATGATTAATGGGAAAATAACAGGGATTTCTCTCCTAATCTTATTGTTTAGTCCAGAAAGCTATTGACATCTCAAGGTGTTTGCCTTTAACATGCAGCCAGATAAGTCATTAGAATATTGGGCTCACACATTTCTTCAGAGGAGCATGAAAAAGTTGGTTTAGATGGCTAAATAAATTTGGGTTTAGAGACCACGTTTAGTGGGTCTGAATCCAACAGGAATCCTGAAAGACTGTACCTGCCAAAAGACGACATCAGACCAGGAAGGCTGGTAGACTTTAGGCCAGGTGAATGTAAGCTGTTCCTTTACAGAGCTGTGTCATTCATTTGTCGGTGAGATCTTGGCAGAGATGTGATGGTGTGTTTTACTATTTGAGAAGATGAAAGCTGGAAACATTTATTTCTATTTTGGGGGGTTTGACTGTCAAAATGCTCTGGCAATACAGATGAGTTATTACTTGTTTGGGTTTTTTAGTTTGAGGAAGTGTAAACATTTTGCATAGTGAAGGCAGTTTGAAAAGGAGCAGAGCCTTCCTAAGCACTGCTTTGATCCTACTAACATTGTTCTGACTAGAAATAGTTGCCAGAGACTCTCCCTTCTCTGTCAAGTCGTTGTTACACCTCTTCTGTAAACATTTTCTCCCCTCTTTGTGTTTCCTGTAGCTTTCCCAAACCACCTTTCCTACTGTCTTCCAAATCCTGCTAAAATTCCTCATCGCCCTCCTTCCTCTACACAGCTGTTTGTGCATGCTGCCCTCAACTGCCAAGTGCGTGGTCCTCCACTTCATCTTGGAGTAATGACTTATTTCTAAACATTGGAGAAGGGGAGACTCTGGGGAGACTTTATTGTGTCCTTTCAGGTCTTAAAAAGGGCCTAATAAAGATTGGGAGTTTTTAGCAGGGCCTGTTGTGATAGGGTGAGGGGGGATGGTTTTAAACTAAAGGAGGGAGATTCAGGCTGGACATGAGGAAAAAATTCTTCACAATGAAGGTGGTAAAATCCTGGCACAGGTTGCCCAGAGAGCTGGTGGGTGCACCATCCTTGGGCACAGTCAAGGCCAGACTGGATGTGTTTTTGGGCAACCTGATCTAGTTGAAGATGTCCCAGCCCATTGCAGTGGGGTCGAACTAGATGACCTTCAAAGGTCCCTTCCAATCCAAGCTACTCTGTGGATCTATAAAAACCTTCCAAACCAAACTACTCTGTGGATCTATAAAAACAATTCTTGCTGTTACTTAAAAAAAAAAAAAAACAAACAAAAAAAAACAAACAAAAAAACAAAAACAAAAACCCCAAACAGTTCAGCATAGCACTGAAGTGTCCTTTTAAAGGCAGTAAGCATGTGAGTTCTGTTCATTTAAATCCTGATTTCACAAATGAAATATGTATAATGCTGTGTAAAAGCAAAATCCTAGGCCAGGCCTAAACTATAGATTTCTCTTAACTTAAACATGGAAGTCAGTAAAATGAAAAGGTTTATACTGGCCGTGGTGGCAAAAGCACCCCTGAGCACATGGTTGCAGGAGCAGAAGTTAGCTTTACCCACAAGAGCTTAATTCATCCAGAAGAGATGTTTTCATTTTCTGATACAGTGTGTCACTTATTGAAGAGTAACAATTCCAGCCATGAGCATCTGTGTAGGATCTCATACTCTTATTCTATACTACCAAATACTTCACCTGTAGTGTCTCCACTGTTGTAGTCCCGTTGAAGGCTTCAAAAATTGGGTTCATTGATGCTTAGGTTTCCTTCTGGTGATCTGTAAAGAAGGAATTTTACCTACCTTTGCAATGATCTTTTCGAAACCACGTGCATTGCTTGTTCTTGACACTTGTATTATGGGGACTGATGTACAATCTCTTTACTATTGATGAATTTTCCCCGTCTAAGACCACACACTGAACCTCTAGCTTCAGCAGAAAACACATTTTCTGTTAAGCTCCAAGCAGCTGAAAATTGGAGTTGTGATACAGGATGCACATCTTTTGTAACCAAAAGATGTAGTTATCTCCACCATGTGATAACACTTAAGCATAATGGTTGCAGCTAATTGTAGAGTGGTAGAACCTTCATCTTAGGAATAAATTGCTGAGACAAAAGTTACAATTCCCTTAGGGAAGGTATACAGTCAATGTCACCCCTCTGGACTCCAGAGGTGTCCACCACCCTTTCTTTCACATGCCTAGGTTATTAATTATATTGATTCTTCCCAGTCAGTGTTAAGTTTCTCTAACACATGTTTTGCTTCACTTTGTTGTCTGAAGAACGTGTACTGTGGATGTAATGTGTCTGTTTTCTCATGGAAATCAGTTTGTCTAATGAAAGACTCTTTCTGCTCTTAAACCACCATAGCTATAAGGATGCAACAAATGCAATTACGTAGTGCAAGGATGTAGCCACAATGCTTTATTAAAAACCTGCCTTACACTTAGGAAACATAAGCTTCCTAATCTTTTCCTGTTTCAGATCAACCCAGAAATAGTTATATTCATATTACTCACAAAATGATTAAGTTTAGCAGTTGTGGAAAACAATGCTGTATCAAAGGCACTGAATTTTAACTATATATTTTTCCTGTATTAATGGACAACCTACCACAGTGCTTTAAGCACTTCATGCTTTCCTGCACTTTGAAGTTCAAGCCAAGAAAGTTACTTACTCATGCATTGTGCCTCTTTTTTGATCTCTGCAAAACAGAGTTAGATTCTCTGTTATGAATGTCATAATGACCAGAAAATAGCAGTTCAACAACCATGCGTTAAGTTCACATGATGGTCTAAATACATTCAATTATTTTGCACAAAGACTATTGTTATAATGGGATGCTGAGTGTAGCTCTATTTCCCACAACTACGAAGTCATATCAAAAGTCACTTGATGTTCACACTGTTATCTCATAGTATTATATTAAGTGGAAAAATTGCTTGAATGTACTATCATGAAAGCATAACAACCACAAAAGTAGCCACAACATTGAAGCTTCATATCATAGAATCATAGAATGGTTTGTGTTGGAAAGGACTTCAAGATCATGCAGTTCCAACCCCCCTGCCATCAGCAGGATGCCTCACACTAGACCATGTTCTCCAAGGCTTTGTCCAACTGCCCTTGAACAGGGATGGGGCATTTACAACTTCTTTGGACAACCTGTTCCAGCTCCTAACCACTGTCACTGTAAAGAACTTCTTCCTTATATCCAACCTGAACTTCACCTGTTTAAGTCTGAACCCATTACCCCTTATCCTGTCACTACAGTGCCTGATGAAGAGTCCCCTGCGGCATTCTTGTAGGCTCCCTTCAGATACTGGAAGCTGCTCTGAGGTCTTCACGCATCTTCTCTTCTCCAGGCTGAACAGCCCCAACTTTCTCAGCCTGTCTTCATACGGGAGGTGCTCCAGCCCCTGATCATCCTTGTGGCCTCCTCTGGACTTGCTCCAACAGCTCCATGTCCTTCTTATGTTGGGGACATATGATCAACATTACCGACACAAATGGCAGCTCACTAAAATGTAATCATGCTATTTCTAAGAGCAGGTTCTTTTTTCTTTTTTTGTCACCATTTTAGACTTCTAGGAAAAGAAATAATTATTCATGTCAGCCACAGACTAAACAGACTTCTCATCAGCAATAAGATAGAGTTAAGGAATATAAGGCTCTAACCTGGAATCTATAAAACTGCATATTGGAACATTGTGTCTTAATAAGTATTTAACAGAACAGCAGTATTTGAACATTTTGAATCCATGTCACCTTTTTAGTGTTAAGAGTGGCATTGATGTAATAGGAGATGTTCAGGGAGAATAAAGGCACTGCATCTACTTGGAAGTACAAAAGCAGATAAACTGTACCCTTGAGATGTAATGAAATATGCTAGAGCAGAATAAATATGCTTTGGAAAGGGTACAGTGTATACCTCCCCCTTTCTTGTTCTCCCATTTGTCTTCCTACAAATCCTCTTTGTGAAGCAGAAAATAAGAAATAAAAAACCAAAAAGAATTATTTTTTAAAAACTGTTTGCTTCTTTACAGCATCGAGGTTTTGTGGGAAAAATGAAGTACAGAAAGAGATACTGCGACAACAGCCAAAGGCATTTTGTATTGCATTTAGCAATGGGGCATACGTAAAAACAAAACAAACCAAAACAAAAAAGTTACCTGAAAATCTTCGTGGAATGAATGGTAAAAGCTTTCATTAAATCAGATGATCCTTCTCTCATGAAAAAAGGGTTTGTTTCTTTGCCTGACACCTTCCTCAGGGTCTTCTCAGACCTATGATTCTTTCATAATGGTAAAATAAGTAGCTTGTCACAGCTCCACAAGATCCTTGAGATGGCCTATAGTCTGAGAGCTCAAACTGAACCCTGTTCCTCTACTAACTTCCTCTTGATTCCCAAAAGTCACAGCTAATTTCCACTAGTTCGTTAGGCCTTTTCTTGTGTAATAGAACTTTCTGGTATTGGATTCACTCTGAAGGTATCTCATTGTCACTGCTAACATCCTCTTGCTGTTCTCCAAAACTGTTCAGCGAACAACGAAACCATATGCCTTATGGATCATTAGTCCTGTCAGTATGTTCAGCCCTTCAAGTGTACATATTCAGCCATTCTAATCAGCATATTCACT
>NW_009918319.1:9746-11270 GCF_000696875.1 Nestor notabilis
AACACACTCTGTCTTCTTTTGTCAGGGAAAAACATATGCATTGTTGTTTCTCTGACATTAGTCAATTATAATTATCAGTAATAAAAATAGTTGTAGGAAGTAGCTCTTATGGAAATATTTTCATTGTCATGGTATTCATTTTGAACTCTCTGGACTCCTCATTTTGTTATACGTAATCAGACAAATAGTTTATTGCTAGCAATTCATAATACACTTTTGTGTCATAGGAGATCCTTCGGGTTTTTTTAAGTGTTACAAGTGCAATCAAAAAAGGCTCAAATTTTAATCTCTTAAATGAAATCATAATACCCATCTGCTCAGCACTGCCTAGACAACTTGAAAACATCACCAGCTTTACCGGTGATTTTTAAGCTAGGATATATATTTAGTAGAGATTTTTCAAATTTTTAGAATTCAAAATAGTTCAGATGAGCAAATATGATACTAAGGAGCAAAAGAGCCTGAGATACAGCATGAAAGTTTAATTTAAAGAGACATCACTAACTTGAAACCCAGTGACCCAAAAAAAAAAAAGCAATAGTTGTAGTCTCATGATCTTGACTAGACCATTTTAATAGTTTTACAATTCCATATATTTATATACAGTGGCTTTCCTGAATTCTTTATTGAAAATATTATTTTTCTAAATATTAATGATTCTGACAATTATGAAAAATATCCAGGATTTTTGGAAGTGTATAAATAAATCATCAGAAAAAGGCGAGTATCAAGGAACAAAAACTTTGTATTTAATTTTACATGGAAAAACTGGACCTAATTTCTCTCTTCGTGCGACTAGTCAGTGTCTTAGCAATCACAAGAAAGAAAAACACTAAAGTAGAAGCTGAAATAAAGAAAAAATCAAGGAAAAACATCATTAATGCTAGTTATACCTGACACTTATCCAGCTAAAGCATGTACTTATAAGTGCACCGCCACTCAAAAAATGTAAACCACACAAACCACATGTGATTTTCATTGATGTTTGGTTTACAAGGGAACTTGTGATTTCATAATTCTGTGTTGAATCAAAACCTTTTTTTTCTGAAACATACATATTTAATATTAGATGTACCTATAAAGACAAATGAGATTGCATCCAAAATTTTGAATTAAGGAAAAAACATATTATTCAGAAATTTCTCAGGTATTTTTGTTCATCTGTCTTCATTGCTCTTTTAACTCTATTACCATGGAAAGAATCAGTCATAGAAATTCTTGTGTATAGTCAAAGTGAAGCTTGAGAGAATTAAATCCAAATTGCATTTGGTGGAGAAATCCCAAGATGGGTGCTTCAAATAGCATCTGAAATCTGGACACTTCAGAAGTTAGAAAGAATATTTGTATAGACTAAAATATAATACATCTTGTTAAATGCACTGTAATGTTACAAACCCCATGATGACAGCTCTTGTCTTTATGCTAAATCATAACTTCTTTTTTTTCTTCTTGTGCTACATAGGTATCAAATGTTAAAAATAGGCTTATCCTTGCTGAGTGTTTGTCGTGGTTCAAGCCCAGCCG
>NW_009918320.1:0-676 GCF_000696875.1 Nestor notabilis
TCCGCAGGGCTCTGCCCCAAAGCCCTGCCCTGAGCAGGCTGCATCAGGGCTTTTGCTTTGCCACACAAGGTCGTACCTGGAAGAGTCTGTTGCACTCCATTATCATGTGGGCCAAGCCCTGCGTCGCTGCCAGGTTCTCACTCAGCTCCCGCTGGTCCGGCTTCCCCAGGCTGCATTTCCTCTGACTCGACCTGGGGAGCGGGAAAGGGAGGCTGTGAGCAGGAAGCTGCGCCCCACAGTGCAAGGCGCCCTCTCCGCTGCTCTGCCTGGGGCGGGAGCCAGCGCCCAGCGGAGGCATTGCACTGATGGACCCTCACTGCCATGCAGCTCGTGCTCTGTCGCTGCAGCAAGGTCCGCAGCCAGCACTGCCTCCGCCACACCAGGAGTGCCCGGGGCAGTGCTGACCACCGTGCCCAAGAAAGGCAAGTCAAGGCTTGTTATTCCCCAAGCACATCATCACAAGCGGCCAAAGACAGCAGTGACCCCAATCCGATGTGTGTTTAATACCAAACTCCCCTGATAACCTTGCAGAGCCCCCGCAGAACCTTCTAAATCCTTTAGCCCAAACCACACCAAACACGTTTCAAAAACAGTCCCCTCTTGTAATTCATAACCACTATTTGACATCATTAATCCTGGCTTCTGATACTTTCATCTACATGCATTCCTTCCACAT
>NW_009918320.1:707-3014 GCF_000696875.1 Nestor notabilis
GAAAATTGGGTAGAAGATAAGAGCCCTCAGCACTGTTCCTCAAAGTCAGACCTGTCAGCTCCTGCCCTTTGAAGTCAGAACCCTACACTGCGGCATTAATGCCCAGTTACAAAGAAGCTGAAGCTTCAAAGCATTCTGGCTTTTAAACAGTGACAACAAAGAGAAAACTCTGTCTCTATTTTTGGTCCCAGTATTTCAGAGTAATGATCATAAGCCAAGGAGGTACAGCCTCCAAGTGTGACTCCCAGGGGCTCAAACACAGCACAAGCCCAGCAGGACCTGCAGGACCTGCTGCCACTAAAGCTCCATCGCGCTGGCTCAGCCCTGGGCTCTGGGTGCACTTGGGCATCTTCACATCTTCTGAGCAACTCACAAGAAAAGCCTTCATGTTTTCTTTCCCACTCTGTGTCCCCCAGAGCCTGCGCATTACCCTGAAAGATGCCAGCAGCACATCTGACAGCTTCTGCTTTGGAGCTCGTCCTCATCTTCAGCTCCCCTCGGTGAGGCAATGAACTGCTGCTCTGAGGGTGCACACTGTTTCCACCAGGCAGCTGTCCTCTACCCTGACAAATGTCTGTCCGTACACAGGAGCACGGAGCAAACAGCCCTGCTCAGGAGACCAGATAAGGCATGAATGCTCTCAGAGATTATTTGTCTCCTTTGGCCCAAGGGCACCTTCCTCCCTGCACGTACAAACGGGATCTGATGCAGCCCAGAGACTTTTACTTATTAAGGTAAATTGACAGCATCGTGGTGGCTGGGTTTGGCAGGAACGATCCCCTTATCACACAGCAGAACTGGTGCTACCACCTGCTGCAGCCTGCCAGATACCTGCAGGGCCTTAAAGTTCCACCTGGGCTTAGGCTCCCAGCGTAGAGTCCCACTTCAAACAGCCAATGCAGACAGTGGGAAACATAGAATCATAGAATCATAGAATGATCTGAGTTGGAAAGGACCTTAAAGCTCCTCCAGTCCAATCCCTGCCACGGGCAGGGACACCTTCCACTCTAGCAGGTTGCTCCAAGACCCTGTGTCCAGCCCCTGTGTCCAACCTGGCCTTGAACACTGCCAGGCATGGGGCAGCCACAGCTTCTCTGGGCACCCTGTGCCAGCGCCTCAGCACCCTCACAGGGAAGAACTTCTGCCTCAGAGCTCATCTCAATGTCCCCTCTTTCAGCTGGAGACTGGTGTATTCCTGGGCAGCTGGGGCTGGGGCAGCCTCAAGGAGCACAGCAGTGGTGAGGCAGGCAGGCTACCTCGCACACAGACCGGGCAGGAGCATGACACTGCTGTTCCCTAGACGGGACAAGGAGCCGCTGGGTCACCCCATGCACTGTGGGTGCATGCTCCTGCTGTACCTGAACACAGCTGAAACAAACCCCAAGACAGACACACTATTTATTTCCCTCTTCAAAGCAGACAGTGACCCTAGGCCAGCATTGTTCCAGCTTAGAACACTATGGAGAGCAGCAGTGCCAGCATTAAGATGCTAATACCTAGTGGAGGAGGAGGAACTGTCCCTTCTCAGGGTGTTGAGGTGAAACAAAGATGGTGCAAGACAAACAGCAATGTTGGTTGGGGTCATCTGGTTTTCCTCCACAAAAGCAACCACATCTCGCAGGAAGAACAGGAGGATTTTCAAAGCTTCTTGGTTTTCCTTTGGGAGAAGGACAATAGCAGCCTGGACAGCCTGGAACTGCTGATCTTTTGGCACGTCTGAAAACAGAGAAGAATGATGAACGTGACTTACAGAGGATGCATCCATCAATGCAGTCCCAAGCAGGGCACTGAAACAGTAGGTCCATCCATTTCACTGTCACTCCAGTGCACCACAGACAAGGCAAAGGCCATTATCACTGCCATATCACACAAACACAGTTTTCTCCTGCTGCCTGTCAAGATGCACATTCACACACAGTGATGCTGGTGCTTGGCTTGCAATTTATCTATCTTGAACACCACGATAATGAATTTATCCTGAACTGGCTCTGGTCACCATCCAAATAAGGACCTGTCTCCCTGTAAAATATTACTCTGGAATGTTACTTTGGAGGAGATAGATAGATAGCTGCTCCACTGCCTTTTCCTTTCAGCTTCAGGCATAAAGAGAACAGATGCTCTCAGACAACTCAATTCACAGAACAATGTTTGCCAACAGATTTCAATTCACACTGAACCCCAGTGGGACTGTGTGCCCAAACAGCTCCTGCAGAACGTCAGGAAAGGCTCATCCTGCCATGCATCCCCCTATCATGAGGATTACTCCAACTTACACCACTGCAAACGGAAGAAGATCACTTCTCTTTC
>NW_009918320.1:3045-16975 GCF_000696875.1 Nestor notabilis
CGTAGGACACACAAAACACATTTCTTGATGAAAGCAGCATGTTTTTTATCTCCAAATGCCAGATGTGGCAGAAGATGGGTGAGTAGATTTCAGACATTTGCTGTTTCTATCCCAGAACAAGTCAGGAGGTGGACAGTGGCCAGTTTTTTTTATTATTAAATGGAATTAAACAGTTCTGTGTCCATTGGACGAAGGAATTGTGGACCCCTTTACAAAAAGGATTTGTGAATGCAAAAAGAAACCAGGCTCAAAACTAGTCCGTGCAGAAAGCACAGACAACATCATCATGAGCCCCCACAGTGATTTCCTTCCCCAACCCAGCTGCTTCTGGAAAGTGAATTCCTTGAGGAGGAGGCTGAACCTGCTTAATTCTATGATCAAAGCCAGATTTCAGCTTCACCTTTCCCTCTTTGTCAGGCTGAGTCTCAAGGACAGTAACAGTGGGAGCACAAGTAGAAGGCTGCTGGCATGTCCAAGCAAAGGGGCTGTTTCACAGCAACCTTAATAAAGGAATAACATGACTTCTTGCACAAGGAGACACTTCATACCATGAACAAGGGAACTAGATTCTTTCCTGATTTTGCATGAGGAAATGGCCATTTTAAAGCACAGTTTAGGAGGCTGCTGTGACATAGGGTATCACACTCATCCCTCAAAGCACAGAAAAGAGTGTTAGAAGACAGCTGGCCCATAGGATGCAGATGTGCAGCTCTTCAGCCCAGAGCCACAATGAGCTCACCTCAGAAACATCATGCCTCAATTGTCTCCAATACCACAGGGGACATGGCACTAATTCTGCTCCAACCACTGCCTTGTACAGCTGAATATTAAGGTTTTAAAGGAATTGGAAAACCACAGCTTTTGTTACCTACATTGGTAGATGTGGAGGAAGGATTCGCAGAGTCTGCTGGTGAAGATGGGCTCAGGAAGGTCTCGGAAATACTGCTTCACCATATCTGCCACATCAAATGCTGACTGTCCTTCATAACACACGTTGTTTGGGCTGGTTTCATTCATTTCTCTTAAAGACAGAATCCTGGATTTAACACCGGATTTTCGGAACAGGCCAACCTGTGGGTAAAAGGAACTATTTCAGATGAAGAGAGGAGGCATTGGGAATCAAACCTCTGACAAATAATTGATCCTTCACTTTCCTTTCAACAGCTAAGACCCTGTGGAAGTGGGATCTAACACCAAAATAGTTTTGTCCCATTAGAAGCAGCACATGGCAAACCATGGCTGATGCCCACAGAACCAGCTGTAAAAGACACACCAATTGTCACGTTTGCTGCTTTTTATTTAAATCAAAATTACTCTTCTGACTTTTCAAATCATCGCTATTGGCACATATTAGTATGCCTCAGCAGGCACGAGAACTGCAGGCTTCTGATGCACCAGTGTGTGTTCATCCAACAGAAAACGTACATGATGCCCATGCTGGAGGAAACAAACTCCCATTCCTGCAGATCTGCTATGGAAACAGCATCTGCAGCACACACTTCCACTGCCATGCACACAAGTACAATACAGGACTAAAGGTATTCCCAGAAGGAAACAGCACTGGTATTGCCTACACCTTTCTGCCTGTTCAGAGCCTTGGGAGGCAAGAAAGTCCTACACAAAAGCTGGAAGCAGAGAATGGTTCCTGGAGCAGGATCCACTTGGAACAGAGCTGCTCTGTGCTGCCTCAGGTCCATACCTGGTCAAGGAAGTGGCTTCTCAGATAGTCCAGTGCTTGGAGTATGCCATTAGGCAGTGGGTGGCTTGTTCTCTGGACATTCAGGAGTAAAGGAACCCCAAAAACATTCTTGTCCTTGTAGTCAGAGGCTTTTATTTTTTTGATGAACCTTGGTATAGTCCTGAAAATAAAAACCAGTGCAAGCAACACATCACCTTTCCAGCACGGTTCTACCTGCTGCTCCAGTTATATGCATAGGAAAGGATTTCAACCTCACATTCTGCTCCATACCTACCTGTATACATAGCATTGTAAGAGAAAATCATTAAGGGCAATTACAGGAATGACTTCCTTACTTCAAAATAGAAATCAGCTTTAATAAAGCATCCTCATGTGAAATACATTCCACCCCTCTAGGACACTGCAGGCTTCTTCACTTCTTTCTATATTCAAGTAGCAGATCCCTATCACAAGATTCTCAGCCCAGGCTGCTCTCACCTCAGGTCCTGCAATCACTGTGAAGGATCTCTGCAAATAGGGCTCAAAATTTAGAGAGAATATAACATGCTTTAAAGCCAGTAAGAGTATGACCACCAGGGAGAAGCAAAAGCACAGTCCATAGCAGAGGAAACCCTGGAGCCATTGAAACAACCCTGGAACTGCCAGTGATTTAACAGGATTAAATTCCTCCTGTTGAACACATGTAAACCAGGCAGACACGGAAATCCACTTGCTTACATCAAATCCTCTCTTTCCCACACAGGTATTAGACAACTTACCAGTTCCAGCCTTGCTTACTGGAAGGGGAGTATCTGTCCATCAAGGCGGTGAGTTTCAGCAAAGCCAGTTTTTGTGTTCGGGCTAGCTGGGCTGCTGACTGGTTCTCATTCCGTAGGAAAGGCTTCCCAGGTTCACACTCTCTTCCACAGACCAGTGCTGCTTCCCGTGCCTGCAGGATAAATACTCTTTAAGCTTAGGACTATTCCCACTGTCCCTGTTAGTTTTCTGCCTGCATCTGTGAAGCACCTAACTCTAAATGACCTGCAGTTCCCAAGCACCTCATAGTGAGTTCATTTAACCAAGTGCTTCTCATTGAGGAGGTACAAAGTGCTTCAATAAGAAATGCATCAAGACAGCCATAGAGTCTGATCCCAAATGGGCAAATGCTCACACAGATTATGAGCACCCTCCTTTCAGCAGAGGTCAGAGCAGATGTAGGCACCAGAGTGCCTACAGACCATCAATCCCTGGCACCAGCAGTGCAAGACCCTGCTACCCAGAACAGACTTCCTTGGGAGTACTTTGTTCTGGAAAAGCAATTACATTTTGAGTGGAGAGAATCAAAGGGCCATTCTACTAGGGAAACCCATGAGGGCTGACCTGCTGATCTTTCTAGAGCCTGCCACATGTGCCAGGCCTGCAGAACTGGTCTCTTTGTCCGGTTCCCAGCAGCTTTCTCCCCCAGTGGCTGGGAGCTCTGCTCTCTTATCTTCTGAGCCACCTGTTTCAAGGCAGATTCCTTTAGATGAAGAGGGAAACAACGAGCTCGAGTCACTGGCAAAGTCTGAATCCCCGTCATCTGAGAACTTCTCTGTCCACTGAGCAACCAATTGTTTGAGACCATTGACATCTTCTATAACATTGTTCAGTTCTGAAAATACATCATCATCACCAGCTTGTGCTGCTTCCAAATTATCAAGTTCAATGGTAGGCATGTTGTCATATATGCTCAGCCTGTTATCTGCACAGGAAAGGTGACTCCTGGGGACTTTGGAGTCCTTGGAACTGCTTCTGCTCTGGCTCCTCCTGCACCCATGAAAACTCCCAGTTCTCCAGTTGACGGAAGAGTTATCTACGGGAGCCAGGGAGCTGCTTGTAAGTGCTATGGGGAAGGTGCCAGGTTTATGGCCTTGTGGTATTTGAAACATCTGGTTCATTTGCAACTTCATGTCATTTTTGAGGTTTTGCTGAGATAGATCATTCCACAGCAAGAGCTTGCTGGAATCCAAGTCCTCTGCATATACCTCCCTTCCTTCACAGTGGCTGTGTGGGTTTATAACAGGACTTTGAGCACTCACTGTGCTGCTGTTTTCAGACTGATTGCTGCTATTGAAACTCTTGGGAGAAAAAGAAGAATTATTCTTTATTTGGATGCCAGAGAGGTCAGAAATATTTACACAATTCAGCATCTTCATCTTCTCTTCATTAAGTCCTTCCAGAAGAACAGGTTCACTTATTATGGGTTTGGCCTTTGACTGACCACTCCTTAAGTTGCAGCTCCTTAAATGCAACTTCTCCATTTTCTTTAAAAGGCTCTTCCTCTTTTTATATGGTGACTTATCCAAAAGCTTCTCCTCACTGATGGTACTTAAAAATTCACTGGGGGAAAGGGAACAACTAAAAGTAGACTCCAGTGAGGCCACCTTAAGTGAGGAACATCTTGATGAACTCGTGCTAGTTTCCACATCTTCAGAAGGTTTTGGGAAGCTAACAGTGTCACTGTCACCACTGCTAGCACTGTGAACTGAGGACACATCATGTTTCTCAACAGGATCCAGAAAGGCAGTATCCTCATTGCTGGTGCTCTTCAGTATTGGACTGCCTGGGACCGACACACTAGCACCTTCCTCTCCAGGGAAACCTTCTATGCTCTCAATACGAGACCATCTCTGACTGCACCTCTCATAAGCCCATTTGTTACTTATTGCACAAGGTTCATCATCTTCAGAGTCATCACTCTTAGAAGGAAAAGAAAAAAAGAAAGTAGAGTTCAAGGGCAAAGTTTGGCTAACTTTAAATTACCGAAAAACGTAACAAAAAAGGAGTTTACATTTTCTGCCTACCTCCAAACCCCTGAGAGCAGCATATGGAAATGTCACCATTCAGTTACTGAGGGTCTGCCCTGAGTTCTGTGCTGTTAGTTGAAAAACATGCTGATAAATCATTCCCAAGCATGCTGACCAATCTGATAAATTCACCCCAGGGAAAGATGACAGGATTGATCTGAGGATGACAAATCCTCTTTTGTGCCAAATCCAAAGGTTTTGAAAGATAATTGTATTGAGTTTATGTGGCCTTTCCTAAAGCCAAACAAATCGAACGCTCTTTCATGCTTCTGTGACCAAAACTCACCCCGTTTTCAAGTAAAGAAGCCTTTGGCTGTGGGACTGTGGCAGCATTGATAGCTGGTGCACCCTCCTGGAGACCTCAGCCTCACTGGCCACTTGCGCCAGGTGCTTCTTGTGCTGTCCCCATTCCAAGTGACTCTTAGAGAGGTAGGAACGACCTGTGTCTCCTCTGTGGACCCTCTCCTGCCCCATTCTTCCCTGATGGCAGAGTGAAACTTTCCAAAAAACTGGACATTTTTCCCAAAGAAGACATATTTTCTTGCTGGTCCTGCAGTTAATCCATGGGATCTAAGAGGCTTTCCAATCCTGGCATTAACCAGCCAAGATGTAGCTCTAACTCTGTTTTAGCTATAGTACTTGCAGGAAAGGACAAAACCAGCACAGCTAAAACCTTGCTCACACCTATTGGCTGGACATTTGACATTGGCTGACACTATTTGGATTCTCGATTTTAATTTCTTATCCTTTTTTTAGTCAGCAAGAGTGAAATTTCACTTTCAGGCCTTAAATATGATGTGAAACTACTTAGGAAAGCAACAAAAGACACGCTGAGGTGGGGCCTTGGTGCAATTATTGACCGTAATTACGTGTCAAGGCTGCTTCAAACCCCACACCTAACCTCCCTCACAAAGTTACAAATGAACACCACACCGTTTCAATCTCCATCACTACGTTTTTCAGCAGAAAACGCAAATGCTTTGTAGGACAGAAGAGAACAGAAACTTCAGAAAATGTGAATCTCTCAAACACCTTCTAAACCAGGTCTTTGATATAATGCTAACCACATTTTTAACGAGAAAATGAACTGTATTTTAAAAACATACCTGTTTCCTCTGGCATCTTATCTCCACTTTCAGTGATGCGCATTTGTTCAGCGTGTTCAGCCGTCTAGGGTACAAGATAGAAGAGAGACATTTTAAATTGAAACTATTTCATTTCTTGAAAACAAACCTGCACCAAATACGCTGTGAATTCTACCCCAGAGTCCTGATTCCTGCTCTCAAAGACTGACATTCTGATAGAGGCTTTCCATACATTTTGCCAAAACCAGTGCCAACTAACAAAAACAGCCCCATGATGTTCACGGTTCCAGTTCTGCCATCTTAAAATTGGAGAAGAAGACCATAATTAACTAGTTAATTAAAAACCACATGATGAGCTTTAATGATTTAATGCTTTGTAAAATGTCATTAAGACCTTGGCTGAAGCCGACATGCAGGCACGTGCTTCCTTTACTTTTCAATTCTGAAAACAAGCAACTTCAGTGACACTAAAGTTTGTGCTTAAGGGATTTCCTTCAGTTGCAGCATTGGTGACCGTGTTAGTCTGACAAAAACTAAGGCATGAAAAGATGAATGGCAAATAACTATGGAGCCTGGAGGTGTTAAAGATGGTTCATAATTACTGTTTACCTGAATAGTGAGTCAATGGCATCTCCATCTAAAAATTCATGATCTTTCCTCACAGTTCTTACATCAATAGGAAACTGCATATCTGTAAACAAAGAAGGTGAAGCAGAAATCTGAGTTCTAATTGCAAAGACTTTGAATTGTGACACATTTATCACAGGTGAAATAAATAGAAATCCATTTTTATAACTGTTTATCCAGACAAATGTCATTCAAGTAAGTGAGGATCAGTTCCTTACTACAAGTGGCAGAGTAACTGTAGATATCTGCTTGCTGTTGTTAGTTACAGCTAGACAAGCATTTGCTGCATTCCCAGGAGCTTACAGTGACTAGGTACTATAGTCAAGAAATACAGAAGTATTTCTTTGCTTTGGTGAAGGTTGTCTGCACCTTCTGCTTTCCAGTATAGTATAAAACTAGGAGCATTTTACATGAGCTTTTGCTGATGTCAAGGTACAATGCAGCACACGACACATGCTCTTTGAGCTGTAGTGAGCCTGACAAATCATGCTGCGCTTGGAGCTAATCGATACACCAGCTGAAGAGATTTAGCCTTGCAGATGAGGGAACCAGGGAGATCTATCAGTATTTTCATGGGTTACTTTTTAAGCTTAATTTACCTGGTCGGGTCAGGACACTGCATAAGCAGCAAGATAACACAGAGGAGCCATGTTTCAGAAGTATGGCAATATACAATTCCAAACTGTAAGATTGACAGTTCCTATAATAAAACCTGCTGCAGTCAGACAGGAATAATTTCAATAAGACATCATGTTTCATAGGATACAGCTTTCGAATTTGGCTCTATTACTTGACTTCCAGGTTTTAATTTTGCAGTGCTCAGGGGAGGAGGGAAGGAGGGCAGGCAGAGTTCCCGTTAGTCCTTCTAACTGTGGTTCTTTGATAAAATTGCTCTTAAAATAGATTAGCTTTTGTTACACTCAATGTTTGTAACAATAAACATATTTTAAAGAAGAACAGTTTCAGGGTATAGGCACAAGAGTTGCCTGAAAATTACACAAGCTTTCAACAAACCCGTGTCTCCCCCACAAGTAATAAACACTCCTTGTAGCTTTAACAACATGAAAACATGCTGAAACTGCATTGTTTGAATGGCTGGCTGCTTCTAAGTGTCTGCCATAAAACTTGGGATTGCAAGATGATTTTTCGAACATTCTTTTTCAAAACACCAGTAAAACAATCTTGCTCAAGACCAAAGGCTGGAGAGTCTTAGATGAGGTTTGGTTACAATCAGGAAGTTGGTAAAAACACCCAGCACTCCAAGGAAAAGAGCCTGAGAAAATTAGAAGCTTCTAAAAATCACAATAGCAGAAATTCAATGGAGTTGCAGCCTAACAATAACCAGGAAAGGTTTGTTCCTTTCCAGAATTCTACTGACTCCACACTAACATGTCACTGCTGCGAGATCACACACCAGGTTACTGTTTGTCTACAGGTTTGCATGAAGATACAACAGCATTTGGCAGTTCTTCCATCAAAAGTGTCAGGTTCTGAAATACTATTCATGCAAACAATTCCACTTGAATTCAGTGTCAGCTGCTCAACAAGTCTTTGGGGTCATACCTACCTTCAAACAGCTGGGCATACTGAGGGAACCCGGCAGCTCTCAGCCAGTCGCAGGCTTCTCTAGCTTCAATTTCTGCCATGAGAACATAAAGTTGTTAATTTACAGAGCTCACAAGGGTTGTGCTTTCACAATATAAGCAAGTCAGTTTTATCTGGTGGATTCTCAGAGGAATATGAATGTTTTGTTAGTGTACTACTAAAAAGAAATAAATTCTTGTGCCTGACATTCTCATACATGTACATTGCTCTGGAGTAGTTATTCCAACATAGGATAGAGAGCAAACATACAGGAGTGTAGATATGAGCACATACTTGAGATGTCATATGTACATGGATCTACATCAACTACCCCAAAGATGTGGACAGGGAAGTGTCTGTTATATGTCAAAATGAGTCACCAGAGAAGGGTGTATGATACACATGTCTATGCCCTTGCACAGCAGAGCCCATTCATGCATTCCAGTTCGGAGAGATGGCGATAAGACACAAACAAATCCTATAAATAAACTTGAAATGCTATCACAACATTAATAACACTGGACACGGGCTAAGCGTTCCCAGAACAAGAGTTCTCAGGAGTACCTGTTGCTAGGGTCTATCAATATTTATTTCCTTGCTAACTACCAACGCAACTTGGCAGCCACTTCAGCACAGCAGATGTCAAGAATGAACTGCTGGTTTTGTGAAAATTCAGAAAGCCCCATGGCCAATCCTTTACCATTCCCACAGGAGCAGAATGTCACTTCACAGAATCACAGAACACTCACCAGATTCCTCAGAAACATAAACATACCCAGCATGAGTACATGCCACAGGCTCTAACCTTTGCAAACACTAGAAACTGCTGGGTCTACTGAACAGGAGACGTTTCCCATGCTACACTTTCTGTGCTCCAGCACACCTTACAACAGACACCACTCAAAGGCAAAGACTCCTTTGAAAGAAACATTTTAAAACTACCTTAAAATCAAGCATGCTCAGTAGAGAGAAGTATTTTTAAAGCTCCTTAAAATGTAGCATGCTAGGCTAGAGGAACATACCTGCTTCTTTACATATTCTTTTCTTTACATATACACCCAAAGATTTGGATTCCAAGTCACTTCAGACATACACCTGTTCAAAATCACTGCTTGCTTTGCTCCAGCTTCTCAGTTGTAAGTTATCAGTGCAACAGACTGAAGAAACTTATCAAAACACTTACAGATCTTCCATGGTTTTATTATTTTACTTCTAAACTTTAAATTATTTCCATTATCACTTGATTAACTTGGACAATGCCATCTGTAACAAAGACTTTTCTGCACAAAACCATGGCTTTTCATCTGAGAATAAAATGATGCCACAGGATGATAAGAATGTTTCTACATAAAACAGATGCATGACTCCTTTTCTTTTCTTTCCCAACCAGCAGAACAGAAACTAATTTCTCCCACAATAGCCTATATACACTATGCCTACATTTATTTCTATGCTTTGTGCCAGAGTTTATCATAATCTTTATCATAACACAGCATTTACTGACTACCAAGACAGGGGACTGATAAAACACCAGCATTGTACTCACAGAGCAGAAGAGGAAAGGAAAAGAATCTGTAGAGAAGAGCCAGGAGGATGGATGACCAGCCTAACACTGAAAGGCTTCACAGAGACCAAGTGATTTTCACTTAGAAAAACCCAGTAGACTCAACGAGCTCAGCTGTGGAGGAGCTAAACCTGTCCTCATTCCACATCTCAGTTTGAACTAGTCAGCCTGAGCCTGTGCACAGCTTTTCTGAGCGCAGACAGGAGAGTGAGCAGCAGTTGAAGCTTCCCCATTTCCAACACATTAGAAGTAAACTCTACTTTTAGAGCAAACCAAGCCAGAAGCAGGGATGTAAGTAAGAACAGGCTAGAAAATATTTTGCAGCTAGTAATGACACTTCCGATGAATACACCATGGCATTCAACACTTAGAGGTGGCCTTTTCCACAGGACAAGGACACAGGAGTTGGAGGCATTTTCTTTGCTAATATAAATCCTCAGACCTTTTATCATACCTTTGCACAGTCCCATTGCAATGTCCCTTGCTGCATTAAGAGACAACACACAAAGCACTAATAAGTTCTTGGCATGTCTACATTTATTTGCCGTTTGATTTGCTGTGACTACTTCACTGCTAAAACTAACTATCGAAAGATCTCTGTTGCCTCCCACCAATGCTACTGGAAATTGGAATACTAAAGACATAATGGATGCCTAGGACTTTTACTCTGATGAAAGGGAATTCCCAGACCAGCCTGTATTACTGTGACAATGATCAACGTGAGAGGACTAAATAAAAAAGAAATAGGACATAATTCCTGGAAAGGAAATAACTGATCTCCATAGGGCTGCACCCAGTGCTGATGTGCAAGACTGCTCTGCTTTTTCTCCATGAGATGAGTGAAAACTCACTAGATGATAGTATTGGCAGGATACAGATGAAGCACCCCAGCAGTGCTCTCCATTAGGGACCCCACAGGGTTCTAAAGCTCTGCAAATAGAAGCCAGAGCAGTAAAAAAAGAGCAATAATGGTAAGTAGCATTAATGGCTAACTCTAACATACCTGCCTAGGGGAGATTCAGGCTGATATTAGATTAGCTGCTCAGATGCTTTTTGGAGAGAAGTTAGGTCTTTCTGAATAGCAACTGGAACCTTCAGAAAGCCAGTATAGAACAACACCCCAAAATACTATTGCAATTGCAGCATATCTGCCTGTGAGCTACATGTCATGAAAGAGGACAACAACTTCTTAACAGACCTCTTGAGCGCTCTCTGCACCACTGAAACAGCAGAGGAACCTCAACAGGTCACCTCCTTCTCAACTGATTTCACAAATAAGCAAATGCAAAACAAATAATTTCCTGCAGAGCTTAATGTTCTGTCTCAGATTAGAAGCTGCAGCAGAATTTCCTTGCCAAGCCAGCTGTGCAATGGGCAAGGGGTGACTACCGGATGTTCATGAGAAACAGTACACACAGCTTGTGCCATCCTCTGGCTGTGCTGTTACACAGCTTCTGTGCTGAAGATGGTTCAGTTCAGCCCCACTGAAAACAGCCTCGATAATGCTTCCAACAACCCTGGGAACCCTCCAGGGTTGCTGCCCCATTTCCTCCACTGTGGTGCTATTCCATGCCCTGCTGTCTCCTTCCCTCCATAGTCCCAGCAATCCACATCAGCTTGGCTGACACCTCCTCTCCTTCATCCACTTGGGCTTAAGACCTGAGAAACAGCGTTCCCCCGTGTGAGCATTATTCTGTTTGCAGACTGGAGAGCAAACCCAGACTCATCAGGTACTTAGGAACCAGATGCTACAGCGTGTATTAAATCCCTATCAGAATGAACATCAATGTTAACAGCAATGCTTGCAATAATGAAAAGACATCTGTGCTGAGATTTAGGCATTCTCCCTGAGATGTTCTCCTCACAAGAACAGCACTTTGCTAACACCAAGGGAGGAGAGGCAACAACTGAAACCAGTGAAAAGCTGAATAGGAAACAGGCCAGTCAGTCTTACAAGATAATCACGAGCTTCAACTAAAGAAGAGTGTCAAACAGTACTTTTTAAAGCAGGCCTGGCCAGCCAATGCATCAGGAAACAGCTCACATTGCTTGGCAAGGTCAGGCCTGTGATGCTTTGGCTTTCTGAACCAGCTGCCACACGTCTCTATGGGCACCAGCAGCAAGACAAGGGCCGCAGTGAGCACACACAGGGGACACGCAGTTGCTGGCAGCCCTTAGGTCAGCTCAGCTGTAGGAAACCTGAGCCTCCACGTCGTGTCTTTCACAGACATGTCTCCCTGGAGCTCTCCTTCTTCAACATCATCTTTTAGAATACTTTCAAAATATGTGGTAGGTGCATTGCTTTTATTTCTATCCTCATCTAAAATAGTTTTCCAGTTTGGGCAGGTCAGAATCATGTGGTGATCAGGTCTTCATTAACTAAAGGGATTTGTGCTTAAGTCTGAACAACTTCCATCACTGTGCCAGTGAGCAGTTTGAGAGGTTTTCTTGTTGTTTGCAGCACTCCTACGTTAGTTACTCCAGGACCTTACTTGCTGCCATGCAGAAAGGAGCAGAAACATGCCCGGCTGGGAGGCACTCATCCAGCCTCTCCTCCCCATGCCATACGAGTACAGGCAGGAGAACATGCAAGGCAGGACCGCCTCGTGACTTTGACTTCATAATACACCAATCTGGAAGGGAAAAAATTAGCCAAAGAGCTTTGCTCTTTTCCCAATCTCTGTTACACAGGAAGGCTTTTTTCCTCTCCACATGGCTCTAACCCTCCTACCATAGCAAGAGACAAGCAGACACCAAAACCCCACCTTGAAACCTGCTGCATTTGGCACAGCACAGCCAAGTGCCCGGCACAGTGAGATGCTGCCTTGTCCTCCCATCACCACCAGTCCCCAGCCATTGTCCCCCTCACATCCTCAGCACTGGATCAACAGCACCAGGTGTGCTTGGCAGCCACATGTCAGACCCTGCCATGCATTCCCCCTGCTGCTCATGAGCTGGTAGGTCCTGTAGCAGTGACACATCCTGCGGTACTGGTTGTGCTGGCGGTGGTGGAAGCGACAAGGTTTTTTCAGGGTCCATTTGAAGATAAAATGATGAGTTTCCCACTGCATCTTTCTGGTCTGTGTATCTTCCTGGGTCTATAAACACTTGTATTACCGCCCTATCACTTACAGCTGCTAATGTTATTTCATTCTATACACACTCAGTGAAAGATGCATTCACTGTGCTAGAACTAGGATTTCCTGAGGATGTTCAGAACTGCATTATGGCTGTGATGGGCTTTGGAAGAACTGTTTTTTCTTGTTACCTTCTTTTACTTCAAGAGAGAGTCTGAACATGCTGTCTGCTCAATGCTCAAGGCTCACACACAATTCGTTCAAAGCAGTGTGTTTACACTGGCCAGGATAAGCAGACAGGGGCTTGTAAAACTGTGAAACTCTCCAAATGCTGAGATGGATCATAAATAATATTTATTCTGCTGTCCCTTGTGCAATGCAAAATAGCAAAGTCTACTTGTACTTGTAACCCACTTAAGAAAGGAGGGGGGAAGGATTACTGCTTGGAATTTTGCCAGGATAATTTAGACTCCATGCAGATAGTGCATACAAATATTTGGAAAATGAAAAGGATGAGATATTTGTCCTTCCATTCCTCTTCTACTATCATGCTGGTGTTTTGGAACTGCAGCCAGCTCTTCAGTTATCACAGCTGGGAACTGCCATGTATTCCAGTACTTTGTGGCAACCCTAATTGCATCTTTATCCAGCCCCTTGGCATGAACTTCCTAAGCTGATTACCAGGAGTGCCAAGCTGACATTAGGATCTTTAGCCAGGTCCTTGCCATTAGCCTCCCATGTTGGTTATTGGGACCTAGGCAATTTTAAAGGCATTTTCTTTGCAGGCCACATTAATAGGCTTGTCAGTGTTGCCTGATCTTTTAATTGCTTCTACATAAGATAGAGAAGGGAGTGTTTGCTCTGCAGGAATTTCAAAGGGCTCAAGGGAATTAGGTATCTAACTCTGGCTTCGGGAGAAACGAGAGTGTAACTAACTTTCTAACTTTCAAATCCATACTTGTAAATTCCAAGTAAAAGTGAGGCAACAGAGAGGGGATTTACCTCCCTGCAGTCTAATCCCAGCTACGTTGCTTCTCTGTGCTTTGGTTCTTCCGGCTTTGAAGCAGGAGCAGATACACCATTTCGTTGGTGCAGAAGCTCCTTATGTCTGGATTTTTTTACAGGACTCTTGTAGAGAAATATTGGGAGATATTTGATGTAAAATTCACAGGAGGAGCTGTAAGCGAAGGGTAACTGCTAAAAGAGAGCCAGTATCAGTAAAACTATAGCACAGAAGTAACAAAAAGCAAACGAAGTGTCCTGTTCATGCTCTTTCATCGTGCAGCACTAAGTTTTCCTTAATTCTGCAACATGCCAATCATACGACTCTATGATCTACTAAGCGTTCCCGAAACGCACCCAGCTATGAGAAGAAGCAACAGGTACTAGAAGAGCCTGACCTGGAGTGCGAGCAGCTCGGAAGCACCGCCGGCTGACAGAGCAGCAGCGCTGAGCGGGAGGAAGGTCCC
>NW_009918321.1:0-24756 GCF_000696875.1 Nestor notabilis
GGTCAGAGTATTTGCCAGTGAAGACTGAGGCGAAGAAGTCACTAAAAACCTCAGCCTTCTCCAAATCCAGGGTAGTCACTTCTCCCGATAGCTTCTGGAGAGGGCTCACGTTGTCCCTAGTCTGTCTTTTATTTGCTATGTACCTATAGAAGCCTTTCCTGTTACCTGTCACATGTCTTGCCAGATTTAATTCTAACTGGGCCTTAGCTTTCCTAACCTGGTCCCTGGCTTCCTGGACAACATTCCTGTAATCTTCCCAGGCCACCTATCCTTGCTTCCACCTTCTATAAACTTTGATATTGCATTATTGTTGCCAAGGTCATGCTGACAATGAGTTCAATGGCTGAAGAGGATATATATCTGCATGACTACTTCCATTGAAAGAAAACTGTTTGCAGTGTGACTAATGAACCGTAATGTATTGTATATGTATGCATTGTATATATATAATGATTTTAAAAGTCAGTCCTGCTGCATGGCATTTGGAATAGAGCTCTGGGTCTCCGTATTCAGAACTCAGCCAGCTGAAGGAGTAGCTCTTCATCCAGAGCAGAGAGATGACACACATGAAACCTCCTGAAAAGACCCATTTACATAATGGGTTAGCCATCAAATGAGGGAATTTGAATAAAGGATTTTTGCATTTCTCAGAGCTTTTTTAAGAGCACTAGAGGCTGGTCTAGCTCCCTGAGTTTCCTCTACCAACTTTGGCAAAAGCTCCAACTCCCGTATTCCAGGTCATAAAACAGCACTTCAAGGGCTTCCCTCAGAATGGCTTTGTGTTGTTTCAGAGTGTCTCATTCATCAGCAGTACGCCTCAGAAGTTTTGTTCTAGGACAGCCATGTATTTTGATGGCTTTGGGTTGTGTAAAAGATTTGGGTTTTTTCTCATGTCAGAGAAGGATGTTTGAATACGGTAAATTAACTTCTGTTTCTAGTTCTCTGTTGCCTGATAAGGCCTGGGGTTAAAATATATGATATGCACTGCCAGCACTTGACTGCTGTCACTGATTGTTGAATCATTTCCCTGGTTCACTTGAAGTTACATGTAAAGGATGAATCAAACCCAGCTGTTACTGAATTACTTGCAATTAAAAAGAAAATCTATGAGAGAGTGATTGACACAACAGCTGATGGTAAAGACTGTGGTGTATAAAACCTTTTTACCTGTCTTTTGTATCTCATCCTTTGAGATCCTATTAATCCAGCAAAGAACAATGCAAAAGTAATACAGGGCTGAAAAAGATCTTCTGGCCACTGAGTGCTTCCTTCTTCCATTTCAGCCACTGTGCCGCATGAAATTTTATTGCCCTCCTGCTCTATTATACCATGGTCAGATGTCAGGCACCATCTCACAGAGCCACCATCTCTCCCTTGCAATATGGTAAACATCAAATTCATGAGATTAGAAAGACGATTTCCCAGTAGACTAAGAAATTACAGGAGCATCACATATAAGCTACTCAAAAGCAACAATTTAACAGACTGAAAAAGAAACCCAGTGCATTTATTTCTCCTCAAAAATAAAAGTGGCAAATATTAGGTCAAACATAAAGAGGATCTGCAGGAAGGAAGAAGTATATTAATGAGGCCAGCAATAGCCTGATACCCAGAGCAGGAGAGAACAAGGCAAGGAGGTAGCGCTGTTGAAGAGGAGGATTACATTTCCCATTTGAATAAAATAGTGAATTCAATGGGCATCTGACTGTTGAAGAAACTATGGAGGACAGCTGTTCTGGATTTGCTGTCATCTGGGATAGCTCCAGCCAGTCCAGACCTGAAAGAGGTCTTCTACATAACTTCTGCCAAGCGTTCTACACCAGGTATGCAATAAAAAGGCATGTAGGCTCCAACCATTGCAGGTAGACAATGGGAAATTTAGACTTTCAATACAAACTTCAGAGGAAATTTGTTTGCAGATGTGTTCAGCCAGATGTGTTGGAACTCTTCTTAGGTTTCTGAAAATTAAAGTTATGCACTGAAAACAACCTGGAAATGTCAGGGCCTTTCACAGCTTCCAGCAGGCCAAGCGCTACTTGGAACTGGGGTCTCCAGGGACTCCTCATGGGGTGGCAGGGTGGGCTGGACCAGTCCCACCACCCCAGCCAGGGAGCAGGCAGCTGGGGCAGACCCAGACCCGGGCATTAGGCACCCCCCTGGGGGTGGATTGGGCACAGGCTAACATGTCTTCCAGCAACGTTCAGGAAGTTACCACAAGAACAAAGGTGTCTGTGGTTTCTGCCTTCACCTTTCCCCACACTCCTTCACTTAACATATTTCTAAATGGCCAGGCCTAGGCTTGACTGCCATTCCTCAGGCTAGGAAAATGCTGTATGTTAGGAAACTGCAGAAAATCCTTTGGATGAGAGGAGACAGGGTGGAAAGCATCACTCAGTGTATTCTACTGTCAAGTCCTGCTTTCTCAGCATCTTCATGCAGCTGAGACACTAAGGAGCAGCAGCTCACAGCTGGATGAGAAAAGCTTCCTGAGGACCCAAGACAGGCAAAGAGACCTTCACAGAGCTGTGTGGAGGGCGAAGGTGGGATGGATGTCTAAAGTGAAGTGATGCAAGATACTCAACAGTGAAGAGGAAGGATGCTAAATGGCTTATTTACAACATGATTTTCTCTTCACTTGCAGATGCCATCAGTACTTGTGCAAGTGTGATATTCTTCTCTAGTTCCCTCCAACTATGATCATTTTCTAAGCCTTAATAAACACATTTCCCATAATTAGAGAGACCTAGCAGGGGATGATCTGCCTGTGCAGAGTACCACTCTGCGATTTGGGGCTGGACCTTGCACGGTCACTCGTGAAGAGCAGTCCTACATATACTGAACCTCACACTTTTTGCTGCTATTAATTAGCTGGCAGAGAGTTTACAATTGTCTTGGTATATTTACCCAGACCAGGTTTGTTTCTGGACACCTCTGTGAGCTCTGGTAATTGAGTATTCAAAAAAAGCATCAAAAAGACTGTTATTGATTCTGCTGTGGAGCTGCCCCAATCCTTTTCCTCTGCTCTTAGACCAGCAGTAGCAAAACTAAGATTTGTTACAGAGATAATAAGAATTTTAGCAGACAATCCTATTCAATCCTTTAAGGAAAGACAGACTGTCAGAATACGATTGAATGGCCCAATTAACCTCAGCATAGTATAATCAATTTGCAATATAGAAGGCAAATGCTAGAAGTTCCTCGTGGAATAAGATCATTCAATCCTCTGGCACGAACACCCACATTTCAGCAATGACCAGAACTGTGATGCAGGCAAGTTCTTTACCATTTCTGCAGTTTAGATACCAGTTTACGGAGGTTTCTCCAGCAAGATAACAGTGGCAGAAAAAGTGCAATTTGGAAACTAGCCCTCAGTCTAGGATAAATTTGACGTTTGGATATAAATAGCAGTAACACCTGCCTAACCTAAATGCTCATTTTACTTTAAACTAGTTTAATTTAAGCAATAGAAGTTACACTTACTTTTAATGGGCAGCAGCTGTTCATTAAATTTATAATGACATTTAGATAACCTGGTGATAGACATTCAGAAATATCATATACATAGAGACAGAAATTCATTAGTAGCATTACTGAGATGGCTTGGAAGTGAAATTAACTTGAAAAGAGACACTTGTTTCAGTTCCATCTGCAG
The DNA here is from genome assembly GCF_000696875.1 of Nestor notabilis. NCBI lineage: Eukaryota > Metazoa > Chordata > Aves > Psittaciformes > Psittacidae > Nestor > Nestor notabilis. Next base: position 3,653 of record NW_009918321.1, read on the forward strand.
TTTGAAAACCTGGGCTACTTTCTAAGGCATACAAATGCACTGCAGAGTGGTATTAGTTAGAGTCTATCCTACAGAAAGTCTGAAGAACTTTCCTTGCAAAGGAACACACTCTTAAGAGTCTTCTACTAAATTATTATTATACTACTACTGAAATATGTATGGGCTTCACTTTCAATTACATACAGATATACAGGCATATATATACAAATATGGTATAGAGTTATGTATGTCATTTCCCCAAAGGCAGTAGCGAGTGCATTAGAGTTTATGACACGACAGCATATGCATGCCAGAGGAGCTTTTCATTTCTTATGGGCCCTGGCTGTGTCCTTCTGATGCCAGGTGGAATATTTTTATCAACTTCGATAGATGAAAGGTTTGACCCATACATTAGGGACTAACCAGAAAGTTATTACAGAACTCTAGTAATCGAATGACCTTATTCTTTTATTATTATGAATGTTGCCTCTTAATCCATTAACTGTACATTAATATCCATCTCTAGTTTCTTAGCTTAGGCCTCTTCCTCATGCCAAATCCATTTCCCCTCTCTAAAAGTAGTACTGCTAGGAACCACCTGTACCATCTTATCTTCACAAATAAGTTACACGCTTTAACGTCTGGAGAACTCTGCAGGGGATCATGACTAGAACTGTTACTCTGACTTGCAATATTAAGGTGGCCAAGTTCAAACAAGGTTGCATGGCATTTCAAGTAGTCTGCAGTGACACCTTTGCAACCTTTTTCTCTTCAATTGGACTGCCAGATGTTATCCTTTGCATTTCATTAAGCAAGTCCATTTATTAAACAAAGGAAATGACTAGAACATGACTGGATTAGAAGAAGTCATGTAAAGTGATACACAAGGAGCTTTGCTATCTCGGTTCATCAAGGGTAGAAGCAACACAGTCATTCTGTTAGTCATTCTGTTTAGTAGATATGGCCTTGATGATGCAGCCTACATCTCTGTTATCTAACAGTGTTGATCAGTAGGAGCAGATCTATAAAGTGGAAGAGTCTGAGAACCCAACATCCATACAGCACCCATCCCAGGGTTTTGGTTTTTTCCTTTTTCTTCAGATCAGCTCTAGTCCACTCCCACAGACTGAAGACTCTGGCTGCAGTGTGTTAGCTATGCTACTAGAGAGCATTTTCCACTTCAGTTTCATGCAAAAGGAATCCAGTTCATGACTTCAAAAGCTGTTTCACGATGGGAACCAGAGCACAGTAAGTGTGAGTAGGGACATTTGTTTCAAAACACACTTCTGATCCAAAATAATGCACTAAAGTAGATAAAACCATATAAAGCAGAATTTTTGTGTGTAGAAGAGGAGGCTTCACACTGGAGCTGCTCAAAGAACAACTGCATTTGAATAGCTCTGATGAATTAGAAGCATCACACCCTCACACAGTTCTCTCTGTATAGTTCTCATTTTTCTCTGTTGAATAAATCCCAGCATGGCAGGAAACTCATTAGCCAACTCTTTGCTGAAAGTAATGCTTATGTAAGTTGAAGACAAGCACATTATCAGGATAATGTTTTGATTAATTTGCTGCTCATTAACAGTACACCTTGGTGACTATATAGTAAATTCTCTTTTGAAGACAACCATAAAGACTATACACAGCTGTATTTTTTGATAATCTAGTGTTCTGAAAACATTTAATTACCTTTAGCAAACGTTCAGTATTTGTTTAAGTCAGTTCCCCATTTAAAATCTCTAGCACACACTTGCAGAAGCACTGGCAATTGGAGGTCCCAGAGGGCTTCTTCCAAGAAATCTATCATTACAGAGCCATAAAAAGTCCTCCTGCTGTTAAAGAGTGGCCAGGGTTGTATGTGGCTGTGAGTCAGATCTCGAGAACATATATCAGCTCTTCCACTGAGAACTTGCAGGAAATTCTTTTTCCAGCAAGTCAACTGGGTCACCTACTATGAAGAACCTTAACCTGGATCATGCTTGTTTAGCAACCAATGTCACTGCAAATCCAAAACTTTGACCCTACTTCCTTCAGTCATCTTCTGATGACCTTTGTCAGAATACCTGGCTAGTTTGACTACTAAACTGGAGACAACTTTCTTTTTACCAGATTAACAGATGGGCTTTATTGTGAGTAAAGAAGCAGTAAATGAGTAGCTTTGTATTTTTTTTCCCAGTGAAAAAAAGTTTAAATGAGGGATATCTTTCTGTACTGCATCTGTGCGCTCCCCCATTTTAAGGGGTATTGTGGTGGTGATGAAGACATCATCAGTGTTTTGACTACCTATACTAGCTACATGAGCTGTATCAATCACAGTATAAATAACTACACTAGTAACAACATTGCGCCAAGCTGGTATGAGATAGTTCTATTTGGCTGACATAACCTACACTAGACGGAGTATTCTTCATTGCAGTCCTGCCATGTATTGTCGTAAGAAGGCCTCTTTCATTCACGTATTGTTTCTAAGGGAGAAATTAAAGAGTTTTTGTACACTTCGTGTAATTCTAGGTTTTTAAAGAGCTTGATGATACTGAGGGCAAAAGCACTTCTATAAATACAAGTGGAATTTTCTCATTTTCTCTTCAGTTTGCACCTGTTTATTTTTCCAGTAGGTTTGCACAGATCATGATTCTCCTTTCACTTCATTTTAGCTAAGCCTGATCTTCTCAAAAACCTCCTCACAAGTTTCACTCAACTGCTGAGAAAAGTTTGATAGGGGTGACTTATCAGTTAATAATTAATTAAAAGAAAATGGCTCTTCCTCCCAGAGATCTCCTCTTTTTGCTAGTCAGTAACATCAGCTAAGTGGGACATGCAGTGGTCTGCTATCACTGTTTCTAGTCCTGCTTCTGCTAATGCAAAGAGGGCAGTCAGTACTGACCAGCAAAAACACATCAGAAACACAGCATGGTATTAACAGCTCTTGCTCACTAAGGAGAACAAAGAGCCATATTTCAGGGTAACAGCACAACATCTGTCAGAAATCTGCAAGGAGCAGTTATAAACACAAATGAGTACTTTGTGTGCAGATGCAGGTAATGGCAAACTTCAATCAAATAACTTGAATGAGTAGGTAGCTTTCCAAACACCTCACTGGCTTTCATCCCGAGGCACAATGATGTGCACAAATCAAGAAGCTCAGCAGCATTACCCTATGGAAATGAGTCTCCAGAGTCCAATGTTCCCTTTTCTTTCTCCAGTACCCGCAAAATGACTCCTCTTAAAACCACAACTTGTTACAGAGATAAAAAGATCTTGAGAAGTTTTGTCCTTAAATCTTCACCAATTAAGAAGGAAGAAATGTAAAGGTAAGATGCATGGAGAAACTCCTGGAGGTTTGTAAAACATTTCTTCCTGTTCGTGCCTTGCTGTTAGATCAAACTAAATGTTTGTCTCAGTTCTCTCTCAAAAGGCAGAAAAGATTTGAATGCCTTCAGTTTTGAACTATTGTTATTAATACTAACAGGGGGGTAGATACCAAGGAATCTTAGACAGCTGCCCCCCAGCCCTCTGACCTGTGGCCCCAAGGAGGGATCCTGACTGGCTTACACAGGCTGGAAATAGTGCAGCATTTCTGAAAGAGACATGCAAAATCTGGTACTCCGGGGGAAAGCCACCTAAATCAGCAAAACAAAAAAAAAGTTGTCTTAAGATTCTCTCTATTTGCGACTCAACTCGAAATCTTTTACCATACAGGTAAAAACCTTAGTCCACAGGGAAGTGGAGGTGACCTTTCAGGCATCAGTGTTGCACCAGGCAGTCTTCTTCTAACTCCAGGTATTACAATGGGCACTGATTAGTGCTGAGCAGGTGCCACAGTATTCCCGTATCTTGCTCTGAGTTTGTTTCTTTCCCAAAATGACCACAAAATAGCCCTTTCATTCAAAGCTCTGATGGGGATCTGCTTCCCTTGTTGGTGTCAGCAGCTACTTGAGATGTAGAGATGCGCATTTAGCACCTGCATTTGTCCTTATGGGGTTGCACTCTGAGCATGACACAGCCCTCTCTATGCACCTATAGGCTCCTCTGCAGGCTGCAAGAAAGGTGTTCATCATGGCATTCATTATGGATGCCATAAAAGCCATTAATTTCTGCATGGAAGAGAGACAAACAGTTTCACTGGCTGGTGGCTGAGGATGCTCATCTGAGAGAGGAGATACCTGAGTGCTACTGACTGTGTGGTTTATATCAAGTAATTTTCAATAAAAGACTACCACAGATAATCTGAGGAGTTAATTTTTGGGAATGTTTAGTAACTAAAATGGGTTGCCAAACGGGTTTCACATTTAGTAGCTCCTGCAAATGAAACCATTTTGTTCCAGCAGGGCCATGTCCAGTGCAGCACTGCATGCTGGCTGGTGTAGCTTGCCTGGCTTCTATGCTTTCTGCCAGAGCTGTAGAAACAGTTCAGGCTTCTCCATATGGCACTGAACCGTGTGGCACTGACACATTCATTACTTCTACATAAAGGGGACTGGCTCTGAAGAGTTTTGCTTCCCACCTGAACCATCTTACTGACATTAATAAAGCTGACATCCCATGCCCTTACAATTAAATGCAGGTGTGCTGCAGCAAGAGTGGGACCTATATTCAGAGTATTTTAATTCTGAGCAAATATTACGGGAATAGTCAGGAGTCTTGACTCTGCAGCCTGCAGTTAGACGAGTAACTCCATTACCTTAAACACATAAAATAATACCCAGAAGAATGTAGTGCAGTTTTCTAGTGGTCTCAAAAACTATTAGGGACTGCACAGTTTTGAAAAGAGCCCAATGCACTTTCAAATCAGGTTTCTTGTAGCCTTACAGACAGGGCTAGCTTAGCATGTCATGGAAAAACAAGGTGGACTTTAACAAAAAAAGCCTTGTCAGCCCTTCCAGTTTTCTCACTACATTTCTTTATACCATTTAAAAGGAATTGACCTTTTTTCTTTTGTATTGGTCTTCTATTCTTACTGTATTGCACAACTGAAAGATCTGACATCCTTAGCTTCTAAGGTATTCATTTTCACCAAACTACTCTAAGAAAGAAAATTCATGAGTGGGAAACTGAAGCACCAGAGCTCTGAAGAGCTCCAAGAGCCATTCAGGAAGTCAGTTCAGGGAGCACCGAGCCCAGACAGAGCTTCTAAGTCTAACACCAAGACCTCAGCTATTCAATCATCCTTCCTTTCAACTGCAACATTTTACCTGTCTGGAGATCACTTTCACATGATAAATCTGTTTAATCATAAAAATACTTATGTACATTATCTGCTAATTCATAACAAGAAAACCAGGATATTTTTACTGAATTATGGTCATTCTGTATCAGGTATTTATGAATACCAGAGCCATAACTCCTTATTCAATAAAACAGGAACGTATTCATTTGAATGAATGCAAATAAGGACCACTGATTCCTTTGACCCCTTTAATTCGTTAGCCAGGCAGATTAGTTTTTTAGATAAAGTCAAAGGGAAAAAATATACCCAAGGTGAATTTTGAAACAACTGTGTCAAACTGAAACTGATCCTGGAGTGATCCTTATCTGCAAACTACGGGATATTTGTTCCTTTGAACGTCAGAAGGATAAAATCAGTCTAAAGTCTCATGTTAGCAATTGGCAGCCACTTAAGAGCACTGCAACTGAGAACAGACTTTACTTTATTGACCATAAAAGTAAACAATGTGTCTTGCCATTCTACTACATAGGTAGCAAAATACTTTGAGATGGTAAATTTCTAAGTTTTCCAGTCTATAAGTATATAATTTTTAATGGGCTAGTACTTTACTTAAAAGCAGTCCTCACCACAGACCCTGTAACACCCAGCCATTACATCATTAAATATCCTGACCTTTGCTTCCAGGACTGGGTGCTGGGCGAACAGCAGGGACACAGGTTCTTACAACCCCAGTGGAAAGTTTCAAAGTGCTCGGTCTGGTGGGGACCACCACAGTCCCAAGGGCTTTACAACACAGCCTGTAACAAGGCTGGCTGTATGAAGCAATGATTGGGCCCTTTAAAACATTTCTCCTCAGAATCTGTATGGCTACATGGAGGTATAATAGAGAGAGAAGACTTAAATGGGGCAACTACAGAACTGAGTTTTTCAAATAAGCTTGCAAAATTTTTCAAGGACTGTTTTAACACAAGGCAAGCCAGACACCTGATTCCAGAAAAAGGGAAGCTCCCACACCCTGGTGTTTACCCATCACCGTGTGTGAAGTATTCACTGGGGTGTGGGAGCTGGGATTACACCCTCCTGCTCTGCCCATGAGGATTTGAATCCGTGGTGCCTCACACTTTTCAGGGGAGGAAAGCTCTTACTTTCAGGTTATCACATATTCCTGTGGGTAGGGAGGAAGAAGAAAGCCCACTTGTGGTTTTTCCTCTTAAAGCCACTTATTTTATATAGGATTGTTAAATTTTAATTGGCCAGAAGATAAGCATTACCGACTAGATGCTCCTCTGGGCAAGGGGACACCTGTGTCAGTCCTGTCTCCTGTTACTACCTGAACAGCAGTGGAGCAGGGACAGGAAAGCAGATGTCTCCCCTCCTGCTCCCTCACCCAATGATGCTCCTCTTTAGCCGAAGGGACATGTAGCTACACAATGCAGTGCCAAATGACTGCAAGGGGAGGATGCAGGAGAGCCCCAGTCTGCAGTACCCCACCACCTGCTCCTAGAGCACTCAGCCCTGCAACTGAGTACACAGGCAGAAAGGAGAGGGTGAACCTGCTCTTCCCACTTTGGGACATGCAGAAAAAGCTCACAGAGATGTACAAATCCTGAAGTAAGATGCTTCACCAGGGTCCACAGCAGTTGGAGTTCACTGGAGTCCACAGCAACTGGAGTTCTTCTGGGAATTGTTCTCCTCTCCCCAGCTAAACGTACTCCTCACTAAAGGAAGAGGGATTTGAGGAACACAGAAATAAGGAAAAGTGGCATCTAGGGCTACACTAGGAAGTCTCTGATCCTGGAACAAGCAGAACTAGGGCATTCAGCAGGAGGCATGACAGCATCTGGATAAGGGGGCTCTGGGCAGAGGACCCATGTGTCACAGCCTGATGGTTACATTATGGTCTACTCTAGACATCAATAAAAACATGGCTTTACTTCTTGGTTATTTAGCTCTGAATCACCCATGAAAATGGGAAAATATTCCTTGAAAAATATACCTGTGCTCCTTATAATCTCATTTTCAAGAGTGAGTCATAGATCCAAGTGACTTCAAGATTCTTTGGTTATACAGAAAAAATAAAAGACAAAAGATTCCTGTGGATAATGAGAATTTGTCACATCTATGGCATACCTGGCTGTCACCCTGCAAGCCCTGGTAACAGGATTATGAGCAGGCAGAGGCAGCGTGGCAAGAGCCCTAATGTTCTTCATCAGACGCAGATCACAAGCAAGAAGCTTACTTATAAAATAACAATTTAATTCAACCCTGTGTTAAGCAAATACACTGGAATTATTTCTATCTACTATGTAAATAGTGAACTTCATGTCATGTGTCATAGAATACTGATTAATCCTTTCTTGCATTTCATATTATCCAAGTGTACTAAACATGAAAGTGTCTTGGATGACTTTAAGAGATACCTTTGGAAACATTGGGACAAATCTGCACACCACCATTCTCCACACAAGTGTGTTTCAGGCTTTACCAAAACCCTCTGCAGAAAACAGGATTCTTTCCTTCCAGGTCAGACTCTTGCTCTACATGCAAATTCATACTGATGCATTTAAAACAAAGTATTTCTAAGCTTTGTCTGCTTTCAAAAGCGGAAACATGGGGCTTGTGGGAAATTGCACACACTCACCAATCTTGGAGGCATATTTACCACAGGAGCCAAAATCTTGAATATTGACCCTACACGTCTTGAAGCTGTAAATGCCAGGATATTACAAATAATAGCAACTAATATAGAGGTCACTCCCACTTATCTCTACTTCTGAATTCCTTTCCTTTATATAAGATTATCTTTGCTCTACAGGAGCAGTTCTTCCTTCCCAGGTCCATATGTTTTTAGCACAAGTGGGAACAAGAAACTGGACAACTCCTTTACAAATGGGTTAGTCTCTAATCCAACAGCAAATGCAAACTACCATGCAATAAACAAGTTTAGGTTTCAAGCCATTAACAAATATATAACTTTAAGTCAGAGACCTCCTGGCACTGCTGATCACTTTAATGAGGGGGCAGTTTGGTGTGTTTTGTGTCCCCTTGATCTGGGGGTTCACCATTTTCCTATCCGCTCCTGCTTGTCCTAGCAGTCACTAGAGCTGCTGAAGTATTTCTCTAATTACTGAGAGCCATTTGCTCACCTAACTCAGCCACCTTGGCCCAGAGAGGTGCCATGAGAGTTGTTAAACTGATTTTGCTCAGTCCATGCAGCTCCCTGATATGCACAATCATCTGGAAGACAGTTAAGCTGGCATTAGGGCTGCTTTCTATGGAAGATACAGGGCCAAGCTGGAGGAGTGTCAGGGCAAAACTTATTGGGACTCCTTCCAATAGTTTGAGATTTCTTGGGCATGGTGACCTGGTACTGCCTTACTGCAGTAAGGCTGCAGGAGCTGATAAAACAAGGGTATTTCCTGCTAAAAGCTTAAGGGACCTCTCTCCTTACTCTCCTCCTAATTAAAATCCTGAGGAAAAAAACCAAAAAGCAACAGGCAGTAATTGATTTTACTGTTTTCCAACAACCATAGAAACTAACACATTTTAAAGGTTTTCTTAGCTTGTTTTCATAAAAAATAAAAAAAGCCAGGGGCCCAAACCTAGAATAGCCTGATTCTACACAAATGGTTGCTTAGAAAAGGACCCAGGTCCAAAAGGAGATTAAAAAAAAAAAAAAAACAAAACAGAAAAGCTGATAATAGAGATTGAAGCAGAGCTCATGCCCCTAACTAGCATGACTAGGTGACTAGCACTCCCTGACAGCTAACATAATTGCATTAGCAATGATTTAACTCATGTTTTTATAAATGTTACACACCTAAAGGCATTAGAAAGACTTCAGCATTAACAGTTGGACTAGATGATCTTAAAGGTCTTTTCTAAACTAAACGATTCTATGAATGTGTGATTCTATGATTGTCAAGGAGAACTAAACCAGTTGCAACAAATTCCCTTTGATGGTTCCAAATATATCTATTTGCCAGTCTAAAATACTTACAAACACTCTCTAACCGATTTCTTTCTGATTTAAAGCAATTGACTCTGTAAAACCCCTGTATGCTACCAAGGAAAGGAATGAGAAATCTTACCTGGTAAGGATAACACCTACTAACAAAAATAGAAACCTATATTTAGGTTCTGTTACTTCATGCCTGGTTAATCTGGAGAGCATGTCCGGGAGAGCAACTGGTGTCAACCAGTCTGACACCGTGATGCCCGCAGCAACAAGAACTTGCTAATCTTAAATTTAAAAAAGATCTTCACCAGTAATTCAAGTTAACTATGTCTGACCTGATTAACTTTATCTTAGACTGTTTGCTTCATTTCACCTCCTCTCTTTTGGTGGTGGGAAGATTTGACCCTAATTCAATATAATGTCTTGATCATTATGTAGCCTGCATTGAATTGTAGAGACAGGGAATTTGTAGACTTTCCAAACTAACAGCTTGAGCTCAGTGGAGTTAAATGAAACAGCAGACACTTATACTTGAAGACCCTTCAGGCCCAGTTATGTGCATGGTTTGGTGGCCCTTGCAGTTGAAATCATAAATTAGCCACGGTCCCAATCAAAAAATTGTTTTATCTTACTTAGGAGGTTTAGGAAGAAGTTCACCCTCCCCCAGCTTGAGCTACAGTACATACCATAAAAGATCCTAAAAATGATGCTGATGATAATCTTTTCTGTCTGCAAGGAAAAGCCTTCATGAAGTGACAATGAATATCTGCAGCTTCCGTTGCTTTAATACGATCTGTGTGTAGAATTTTCAAAAGTCATAGAATGTGTTCATTGGTGTCTAGATACAGGCTTTGGAGCCTCATATAGATCTCTAAATTGGAGTGTATCAGGCAATCTGACAAAACAATACATATTATTCTTTTGCCAAACTTTCCTACTATTAGGTGAAAGGAAGATCCGTTTGAAAAACTGAGCTGCAAAGTTTTTACTTGTTTTCTAACATGTGCTAAAAACTTTGGTTCAGAACACAGAAAATCACATTGGGCATTCATTTAGCTTACATTATTAATAAATTTACTCAACCTCAAGAGACCTTCAAAGATTTCTGTATCACAATATCAGGACTTAGAAGCACAAAACTTTTCCTCTCTAAGAAAGTTTCAAACACCAAAGAAATGATGGTTTTAGTTTGCTGGAATTCAGGCAGAAAAATGTAACTCTTCCAGAAGCAGTCTTATGATATTTCTTTATTATAGAAACAAGTTTTCATTGAATCATAGAAAGGTTTCATTTGGAAGGTACCTTAACTTTGTCCCCTTTGTTTTTTAAATGAACTTTTAAAAATTAAGATCCACACTATTTAGTTTCTCTCATGATATAAGATAGGCTCTCAGCAGCAACCCTCCTTGCTAGGATGGAAGTGAACATTACTTGGTCCTTCAGCTCCTGCCACCAGAGGCCCAGCCAGCTCCTCCTCAGCACAGGACACTAATGGCCATGTATTATAGGTTGCTGCACCCACCAGTGGTATGGGCTCCCTGTTTGTAAAACTGGCAAGCAGGCCAGTTTGATCAAATTAATCCATCATTCTACTTCCCAAAAGTATGCTTTCTCTTTTCACATGCACCCTTTGTGACAATTGTAACAGAGGAAGGAGGAGTAAGGCCCAGGAGCTATGGGTGAGGGTACATTACAACCATACTAGTCAATGAAAAAGACATATTCTCTAGGTTTAAATACCTTCATACAACATTCAAGACTGTCTGCAGACCCACCCCAGGTTGAAGCAGTTCTTTCCTATGGTCTGCACTACAGATAAGTGCAAAAATCCTGCTTGAATTTAGGATCCCCTGCAGGGGTCACCTCTGGTAGGATTTCCTGAGTCATGCCTTCCACATGCAAGTCCCAGATGCTTTCTGGTTGCCAACATTTTATGAACATGCTGTTGCTGTGTGCTTGTGTGTTACTGGTTTTCAAATACGCAGAGAGAGGAGATCATTAACGGTCATTACTGGTGGTCTGCCCTTGAAGAAATCACCATTAAGAAAGCTTCCGCCAATTTTGTCGCCTGAAGAATCCAGTCTGCCCACTACACCATCCTGTGAAATCAAAGCCTCCTCCCACTTTCTTGAATCATATCTGCTTTGCACATTAGTTTTAGGAACAGATGACCTTGAAGATTTATGGGTAACAAGAGGGAAGAATATGAGTCCTGTGTGAGAAACTAGAGAAGCTCTGTGTACTATGGCTTTCATACCAATCTGCAAAGCATCAGCAAGCCAGACATAATGTCCGTTGTTGCTGGGTTAAAAGACACCACACCCTGGCATCCAGGAAAGAAATGTGGTTTGCAGTATTTAATAATACATCTCCAGGTTACTCGAAACATTAATTATAAAGATTAAAGATTAATCCTGCTCTATGAACTTGGCTTGTCAATGGAAAATTTAAGGTGAAAAGGATTGTTCTAAGTCTCTAGAAAAGTGCTGGAAAGGCTCACTGAAGTTAGCAAACTCTTTTCAAAGGTAAAGGCTTTAAGTGTTTCAAAATCTTAAAAGCAGCCATGCAAACCACTCCTAATTCCTCCACTTATCTGTACCCTAGATCGTATCACAGAGGGGATGAGTCAGCCCAAAAGTTATGTAGGATATTCCTGAAATAAAGAGAACAGTGCAATTTTGAATAGAAAATCAGAATTAAACTGCTCTCAAGTATGTGGGGTATCCACAGAGAAAGCTTTTGGTTAGTTAAGCATAAGCTCCATAGAGCAAATGCAGGACTTGATGGAGCTCAGTGCCAGCACAGGTGTTTACTTTCTGGCACGTCGTCCTTCAGTCTGCAGAATGACTTCAAGTGCAGTTACTGGAGCTCTGTCTGCACCAAAATGGAAGTAGTTTATCTTTGCATACACGGCTGTTTGTTATGCCTGTACAGGTGGAGGGAGGTTTATCTCTTCTTGGGGCCTCCTTCAGGTCTAACACAGGCTCTGTCAGTCTATAGTGTAGCTGGTGTTAAGCTCACATGTTTTACAATTTCGCAGTTGTCTTATTTGGTTCTTTGTGGCTTTCTGGGAAATTTTCCTCTGTACATTCTGGGCACAGCTTCACATATTGTTTCAGGCTGCAGAGGATCTCATTTTGAGGGGACGGATTTTATCTGTACCCTAGATCACTTTTGCCTTCCAGGTTTTTCCATGATACAGAGCCAAGTTCTTCCTTACCATCCTCCAGACTGTGGGAAGAGTAGGTACATGATGAAAAGCAGAGAGACAAAATAGTCATTCTGAAACAAGTGACTGAATACAGCCAGCAATGCACTGCTGAAAAGCTGTGGGAAACCTCTGGCTAGTATTCTTATTCTCAGCGAATCTGGGATAGGTTCACTGCAGGCAAATTGGCACCCAGGAACCAGCCCAAGCACGTGAATATGTGGGATTTCCATGATCCCTACTGCAGTTTATGTCGGATCACAAGGAAAAACTGTTCAAAAATCCTGCTGATGGAATTGTGGAATACAAGAGGCTGTCTGGGAGGGTCCCTGTGCTTCTCTCACAAACAGATGGGGGACTAGAAACCTGAAGCTGAGGTCAATTTGTGTTGCAATTAGATGAGACTGAGAGAAAAACACCTGGTCAAGTAAGTTTGTGCCCTGACAGGACAGAAGTCATCTGAAGTATTCATGCCACATTCCTCCTGTATAGTGGAGTGCAAAACCTGATCAGCTGGTATGTCCGCAACATGTCTTTTTTCGTGTCATTGTTTTGTTTCATTCGTAGCTATTTAAACATACGGGGTTGTAACTAGATGATCTTAAGGTCCTTTCCAACCCCAGCTCTTCTATGATCCTATGATTCTATGAACTCTTCCTGATTTACGTTGCTTCAATGTGGTCAGACTGGCAGCATTGCTGATGACCACTTCTAGTCCTTAGCTGAGGAGAGAAAGCAGGCTCCCAAAAATCTGTTCATTGCAGGTACTAAGTACTCTCAGTCACTGATGAGAAACAATGCAGCAGCTTGGACTGCACAGCCCTTAAACTTCTGCTTGCTCTCCCCAGCACAAGGCACAGTGAGAACAGCCTTGAAATCAGGTCAATCTTGATCAAGAAGTAACAAAGAACTTCGCGAGTTCGGAAAGAGGGCTGCGAGGCTAAAGTTGTAAACTGATAACAGGGTGGACACACTGCACTGTTGTGTTGTGAAAGCCTAATGTTTAGCTTCTGTTTGCTTTAACTTGCTAACATTTTCCATTCTCTCGATGTTGTAAATGTCACTTCTTTCCATGATCACGAGGACAGGCCCTGATCTTTGCTCAGGAAAGGGTCCAGCTTTCATATCAAACCTGCTCATCATAATTTTACTGCAAACCTTGGACAATCTTCGTAAGTGGTTATGTTACAAATTGTTGGAAGTAAAGCTTCTACTCCTGAGCACTAGTGCAGGCAGGTAGAATCGATTGAATTTTTAAATAAAACAAAATAAATGCCTTTAATGTATCATTTACAAGCTTCCAAGACACTGTCCTTATCAGATGTTGAAATCATTTCCAGGAGCTACTTAGAAGTAGCTGTCAATTATCTTTAAAAGTGATATCCCTTTGAGAATTACTAAAGGGATTTCTTACTAAAGTTCTCTTTTCTGATCTTGAACTCGTCTACAAAGTAAATTATTTAAATTTTTAAAAAACATTAAACATTTGGAGTTTTTTTAATAGATCAGAGGGATGGAAAACCCTGTTAGTAAGTCTGCCTCCACAATATAATGGTCTAATTTTTTGATAAAAACACACATTTTTTAATCTGTGGATAAGAAAGGAGATAGGCTGATGGAAGTATGAAAAACAAAAAAATAAATAGCAGAATGCAGCAGTCTATGTAGAAAGTGCTCATATCATTTGGGACAAAAATAGAAGAGCAATCTTGATATGCAAGATTACCAGCCACTGATGTCCAGTGAGAGCTGTGCGCAAGAATGGACCTTACAGCTGAACTATAGTTGTTGGTATTTTGCACAGAAAAAGTAAACAGCTACATGCCTGATTCTCTAGACTTCCAGTTGCAGCGATCATTGGTCACAGATTCCTATCCATACCAAGAGCTCACATTGCTGTGCAGCAGCATGCAGTGACTGAAATCTTTATTACAACGGCACTTAGGTCATTTTTGCTGAGCTAGGTTTGAGTTCAGCAGAGTTGAGAGATGAACCTGTTCACCTTATAATATCATTTGCTTTATTTATTGTTTTTTCCATATTACCCTTTGAGACTCTCACCATGTAATTTTACAGCTTTGAAGTTGTGTGGGTTGACCTATAACTGTAATAAAAGAATTTGGAATGAGATAAAAGAAGTTTTTCCATTATTTACAAAAGGTTGAGGCTACTTATTAAAGACCTTCGTATTCCATAACTTTGCTAAAATTAATACTTCTTCAAGGAACTGTTACATTGTGGTAGACCCTTGCAGCGCACAGATTGGCCAGGATAGGGCTCTGCTGTGAGCTCAGACAAGAAAATCCTCCAGTTTAAATTTCTAATTCAACCTTTCTGAAGAACACTGCACTTCCTAGTTACAAATTAACAAACAGTATGTTTTCATCCTGCATAATGAATCTAGGACACAGGTTCTGTTTCTTGTGATTCACGCTCTTCTTAAAGAGCATCAAGTTCAGCTAAAAGGATGTGTGGAGAGCAGAGGGGAGCATTTTGTTCCCATTCTGTCCACAGAGGATTGACCCACAATGCCACTTCGCTTGGACCTCATCACATCTCACACACGTCTGAACTGCACCCCCAAGGTCTGGTCACACAGTCAGCTTTCCCTCCATGTAAAACAATGCCCTGTGGATGTGCCTGTGCTGCACAGCAGGTGTGCCCCAGGGTGCACCCCGCAGCCCTGGTCCCCCACTCACCGGGGCTGCGGTGCCTGTGGGTGTACTCTGGAGTTTCCTTTCAGCTGTCAGCTCGAGTTTCTTTGCAAAACATAAGTCAGTGCTCAGGAAGTGAACAGGGACCACTGACACACACCCGGCTCTCCTCCCGTTGTGGAGAAAACGCTCATCCAAGACATGCGTACTGCCCTGTGAGCTAGCGTAGCCTGAGTTTCCCAGGACGGGTAAAGTGAAAGTGTCCTGAATACTCAAAAGGAGCTAGGAGATATAAAATCCTCCACAGAGACAGACAATCCTCTGAAATCAAGATCCTAAATTTCCAGCAGTCTCCCAGGAAGTGTCTTGTAAGTTGGGTCTCTGAAAGCTTCAGTAACCAATCACAAACACTATGAGTAATTAACTACTTGCTAGACCACTAAACAATGCTGAACTTGCTTGGAATTGTGTTAAAATATACATTATACAAACAGTAGAAAGACAATAAAAATCCAGCTGGCACATAGCAACAACATGAACCACTGAAGATCAAGAACAGAACCAGTACTGATTTTAGTAAACACTGGACCAGACTCTCAGAGGAAGCACTGGGTCTAGTGGCCCACAGCCCATCCCCACTCAGTCCGTGCCATGCAGAGAGCCCAAGGCAACAGCTGAAGATTTCCTCATGCCAGGGGTAACGTTGGCTGTAGCAGTAACTTTGCAGCACCTCACACCCCACCAAATGTGAAGGTATTATGGGACTGTGGCAGGTGGGTGAGAGGAGCTGCTTCTCCTGGCAGCTGAGTTAGGTCATCCCCAAGCTGTTTTCTCCTGGTATCATTAGGTCATCCCTGAGTGTCTTCTAAATCTCACAGTTAAGCAGGTATTTGCCTGCAGAATACAAGAATAAACACAGTTAAGCACTATATTGGAAAATATGGTACTAAATACAAGAATACTGCCTGGTATCAATTTTATTCTTCTTGGCTTCCTAGTTGGTCTGTAGCATTGTGGAGCATCAGAGTTCCCATCCACCTCAGGTGCTTTTCCAGGTGGCACTGATACATTGACACCCCAGTACAGCTTTTCATGCATCTGTAGCACTAACATATTGTTGGATTCCTTCAGACAAAAAAGCTGGTCCCCTGTGCCTGAAGCCAGGCCCTTGGGAATTGCTGGGCCAGAGGGATGTGCCAGGCCATCGCTGCCCTCAAGGCCTGTGCTGGGCATCCACATGGTCCTTGAAGGAAGGGAGCTGCAATGTGAAGAACGAAATGTTCTGGTGGCTCCAAGGATCTTACAGGGTGGGAAGACCTGGCAAAGCACAACTGCATGAACTTTGGACCTTCTCACACTTACGAATCTGTTGTTGAGCATTGCCTTATCATTATGCTGCTCCCTGGAAAGCTATAGATGAGACTTTAAGAGTATAACATAGGTAAAAAAGAGATTAATTAGGCTCTGGATTCCTCTGTCAGAAGGTTAAGGCTTGGGATATGCTGCAATCTGAATTTACAAGTGGCTCGCCAATTTGCAGTTAGTATTGTAAAATACATTTCATATACTTAAAATTATTTCAGACAATTCTGTCTGGTGCACGAAAAATGTATTTTATGTAATGCTGTCTTTGAAAAATAGTGAAGGCTCATGTAAATCACAATTTACATGATGTATTTCCTACGCAGATTGTGGTTTACCATAATGACTATATAAGCCAAGGCCAGCTTGAAGTAGAGAGTGTACTTCAGTGCTGCATTTTCTTTTTCATTTCTGAAGAATACAAACACCGATTGAAGTGTAGGTAAAGAAAAAGTAAGCAATAAATTATCCTGTAGAATTATCCAAATACTTTGAAAAGACACATTCCTCACCCACAGACAGTTCTACTTGCTGGCAGCTGCACACAACTTGAAGCTCCCTTCTACAGCCCAGTGCTACTGCTGCCAATCCTGATACAGCCCAAACAAGGTATCAACACTGTTCAAGTTGTTCTGTCCGGTTTATGTGTCAGGAACAAGCTTGTGGATCTTATGTGAGTACCTGGATCTACGATTTACCTGAAAAAAAAGTCTTCCAAGGGATTTGGTTTCCTAGCATCACTTTATAAAGCACCATCCCTTACCTATCATCTGTTCTGTGCATCTATCACCATTAAGACTGACATGAGCAGGAATCTGTACAGGTACAGGTGTTTCACCTTGTTCAGAATTAATATTATCTACATCCATTTTCTCTTAAGAAAGACTGTATCAAGTGGTTTTAAAATATTTAATACTTATGTGATTGGGCTGAAGAGGAAGGGTGAGTCTGCTTTTTATATTTGCTTAAGAGATCTTGAAGTCTAAAATTTGTTTAAAACCTTATCCATCCTTCCAGTTATGATGTTTTACAGATATGTATTTTAATGCAGAATTGTAGGAGAGAGTAAGAGAGACCTTCTCCATATCTGACAATCATGAAAACGTTATAATTAAAATCTAGGCAATCACTGGTTGCAAAATGCTTCTTACTGTGATGGTTCTCTACAGTAAGGCAGGTCCGTAGTGAGAAACAGCAGCTAAAGACCGGAATTTCCTTTTACATCTTTCAAGAATGTTTGTGCTGCTAACCATCACTAAGCATCAAATGCGAAAGAAGATATAGGAAATCCAGCCACACATCAAGATCACACATGAATTTGGCCCTTCAGAAGAGAGGTGACACAACAGTCCTTGCCTTTAACATATCTTCTGATGGTGGACTGAGAATAACTGAGAGAATAACATCTGATGTCCCTGAAGACCATTTGTGTTGTTCATGCGGGACATTCTCGTTTGAAAGTTCTTACATTTGGGTCTCATTCAGTCTCTGCTCATCAAAATCAAGTTTGTGATGCTTCGTATAATGCTGAAATATTGGTGCTTTCTGAATGAGAATTACTTATCCTGTTATTTCTTGATTTTGATTGGGTGATATTTTAAGTTGGATTGCTATTATAATTGACATATCCACACATCTTGAGAAACCCTTGGGATATTACAGCTAGATACTCTTGAGAGTGTGAAGGCAGAAGTCTGGTAGTCAGACCTAGGAAGTCTCAGAAAACCTACCAAAAAAAAATATTAATGAAAAGCATTTGAAGAACAGCTGTGAACAATGAATGTTTTCAAAGAAAATCATAGTTCTTAGATTCTGGGTCATGTTCACAGCTGGTTTCAGTGTAGCATTTCTGAATTCTGCCAGATATGGATCTGGCTCATTTTTTGTAAGGAGAACTTAGCTCTAGGCTTAGGCTTCTCAGTGAAGAAATTCATTAATCAATGAATTAATTAATCAATATCACCATATATATAATTTCTGAAAATACAAACTTGGTCCTTGTATAAAGTCCTCTAGAGTCGCTTGAAAAAAATTGCATGGACTTCATTGGGTTATGGATCACATTCTGTATATATCTGCATTTTTAAATCTTTTCCACTGCTTCCTCTTTCAGTGGAAATTAATAGCTTCTTGGAATCAAAATGACCAGTTTCCGATTTAGTTTTGCATAAGAAGCAGAGTCCAGTAGGATTAAATATGAATGCTGGCTTGGTAATTCATTAATCATGAAAATATGGTGTGCAGTTAGTTATGTAAGTGATTATTTTTGCATGGAAACGCCTGCTACTTTTATGCCTGTGCAGGATCACCTCAAGTGCAGCAGCAGGAACATACAAACCCATTCACCTCAAGATACTGTTTTACAAAGAATGTACAAAGATACATAAATGCACTGTAGAGAATACTGATTTTGTAGATCCTAGCATAATGAGAGGTCAGCGCGTCCAGGAGCCCTACCTGCACACAACTACACACGTTCCTGGTGGGGAGAAGCAGCATATTTTGAAAGACTTCTTTCAAGCCCTCCTGGCCACATATGACCTATGTAAAGTATTTTATTCTGAGGACTTCTGAAAATGTAAACATTGCAGCTCCTGTTCATTTAAAAGTCTGAGCAGTCAGATAAACAAGGTTGGGCAAATAATGCTGAATTCTTCTCTCCTATTCAGCTACAGACTCCTGGGTCAGGGAAAAGTAACAAGCATAAGATTTGATGTACCATTGGAAATGGTAAGCGCAGCAAAGAACACATCAACACAGGATGCAAGTCAAAGGGCTGTTGAAAGAGGTTCAGTACTTGGTTTCCATTTGTACAGGCTTGCAGGAAGCTGAAATTCTGCACTGGACAAAGTAATCCAATACACTTGGCAAGTGTAAGAAGTTGCCTCACTGGCACAGACCTCTTCTATCTAAAAATGATGGAAATGCCATTTCCACCTTTGTCTTTTGCCAGTGTCCTTGCGTCACTGGCACCCTGTTGTCTTTCCCAGGCACAAAGGATAATCCCAGGCTCGATTCACTGTGTTTCCGCTTATCAAGGCCAGTGCTCTGCCATGTCTGTGCTCCTGGTAAAGGAAAAAAGCCTCATGAATCCTCTCTTTTCTTGTCATCACTGCTTCTTTATGGAAATGCATTAGTTTCAGATTTTTATTTTCCAGACAACATGTAGTCAGATTACAGACATTTCAGGATATGGCTCCCACTGAAGTCTACTACCCTGAGAAAGCCATGCCTGAAAATCAGTTCCTAGATGGGAAATTGACCCAGTCATGATTTTTTTTTTCTTTTTTACATGGCAAAACAGAAAGCTTGATTGGAAGGAATTACTTTCCATTTCCTTAGTCCTTTTGCAAATATATAATGATATTTGTGGCTGTAAAACTATTCTGAACACTTTTTGCTAATACAAATATTTTAAACTGGAGGGATTAATGATCAGATTCTTGTGTCTTCCATCTTAGCTGCTGCTTTGTTCAGCAGCTCACAAAACACAAACCAATACGATGTACCTCTTGAAAACCTCACAGCCAAACAGCAGCAACAGAATGAGAGAAAGCTGCACATAACAGGTGGAGAAACAGGAGAATGGAAAGATGGAGGGAATCAAGTATAACGTCTCATGATTACTTAATCGCTATGCCCACATCTTGTTCCATAATGCATACAAGATTTCAGCCACCCAATCTACTGAAATCCCTCTCAGGACATGTCAGCCTTTAACTAAGCATCCACCTCTCATCCTGCTGGGTTATCCATCACCCTCTGCATCTTGCTGTCTTCTGTTCCACGTTATCCCAGCAGTTTTTTATCCTCACACTATATGTGAGTCTTAACACGCTATTGTCCTACTGTTGCTCATGTCAGTCACTTAAGACATGGAGATTCCCGGGTATCCCAGCTGTTCTAATCCCCCACCCTTACTATACCAGTGTATAGTCCTGTCCTGTCAACCGATCACTTTGACCATCAAACTATGGTAACTTGCTGGAGCATGTGAGGGATATTGCTGGATGGATAAACACAGCTTCAGTGCTTGAGTACCCAGGTAACCTTAATAACTAAAATGAGTCAATGCAAAAGGGACTCAATCATTACTACTGGTACAATACTGTGTTAGCCTGTGACAGAAGGAAGATTTTTGGTAAGCTGCTTGGTCTCCTCCCACCAACCCACTGCTATAGGAGGGCAAGTCTCCAAAGCTGGTCCACCAAAAAACATTCGTGCCCAGTCAGAAGTGACTGTGGGCATGTCTCTCACACCTCCACATGGGGAAAGAAAGTTTACTAATGAAGCCTTCCATAGTTACCTGTTGAGATGAAATTACCTGCTGGGACAGTATATATAAATTTATCATGCCTGTTCCCATGCTATCTCAATATGGATATTGCAATATCTCATGATATCTCAGTGGGAATACTGCATTAAAGGGTTGCAGTGCTTCAAAGATTTAAGTCTGCGTGGAGCTATCTGCAGGTCTGGATTGCGGATGGAGCTGTGAAAAAATGGATACCTTGCACCCTACATGTCCCATGCGGCTTTTCTATTCCAGGACGTCCTGCAGTGCTATCAGCCATGCTCTGACCTCCAGGACCCTTTCCCAGATGGAAACCCAATGACTAAACTGGGACACTGTGCTCACCCTCTGTCCCCTACGTCTCACGGGCAACAACCACTGGGTCACCTAGCGCTGCTTCCCCTGCTCAGGGACCTCCATCCATCACCCGCACCCCATCCCTCCGACCCACGTTTCGGGGTGACTGCCCCCCCGGGCTC